>NC_056743.1:49142430-49357430 GCF_019279795.1 Protopterus annectens | reverse complement strand
TGAGCTAATCGGGTGGATCATAAGCATGGGAGGTAAAGGTACTATTAGTTGGAGATATCAGTTAAGGTGACATATCCTTTAGCTGGACACTTGCATTCAAATTGATTTACTAAGTATTGTTTGAACATTGCCTGAACAGTGAGTACTTTGTGCGATCAGTTAAATCAGGAGGAAGTGACTGCCATTGTTTTGGTGCCAGTACAGAGAAGTAATGGCTAGTAGAGTGCAGTCTGAGAAAAGAGGTTTGTAGGGAGAGACCAGATTTGGCTTGGCTTCTTAGGTTATAGGCTTGAGTGGCAGTAAAAGGTATGTAAGAGAAAGATGAGAGGGGGTGTCACATTTGAGTATTTTGAAGGCTAAGTAACCAAGAAGAAGAAGGTTTGATCTGGTCTGTACTGTGGTCCACTTAGCTTTTTGAAAGGTTAAAGCAGCAATGGTCATTCCATGGGGAGGTCGCTATGAATCAATATATTTTATTGGGGAGGGTTTGAAGGGGGGCAGTGTTTTTAACAGATACTCATGCAAACAAGGGGAGACCATATTCATGTTGGGCAAGGGGGATGCCTTTTCTTGTAGCAGCCCTTGCTGGACATGAGAGGAACTGAGATATTTTATCGACCCAGAAGAGTAGACTGATGATCTTGGCTCTCAGCTTTTCTATATGTTCATGGAAGTTTCATCAGTGGTCTAGCTAGATTCCCAACTATCTAAGGAGGTGCTGGTTTCAATGGAATTGTTATCACAGTCAAAAATTTTAAAGGATCGGGGAGATTTGGATTATCTTTTATGGTTGCCAAATAACATGGCCTTTTGATTTTTTTTGCCATTGAGCAATTGTGTATTGGAGTTTAACTACTGCAGATAACACCCTTTTGAAGATGGGTTTCAGTTGTATGATGTAAAGGATCAGACCTACAGATGACCATATCATTGGCATAAGTGGTAAGTGGGGTAAGTCTAATGGAAGTTTCTTGTTGTAGATTGAGAATAGAAGAGGTGATATAATGGAGCCCTGTGGGACTCTAGAGTGAATGAGGAACACCTGGAAAGAGTTGGTCTTATCTTTACCTGGAAGTTTACCAAGGTTGGGTAGGATGGAAATGGGATGGAAGTCACTGTAAGAAGAAGGCTTGGTTTCTTTTGGTATTGGTTTGATAAGCGTTTATTTCCAAATATTTGGGATAGTATGATTTATTTATCTTTGTTTATTGTGAAAGTTCAACTGGGCTTGATATTATTTTCAGCAGAGGCCTGGGAGAAAGGCTATACAATTATTACAGATATAAGTACAAAGAACAAAACAAAATACATTCATAAACTAGGATAGTAGGAGTTTGTCATACTACCAGGGGAAAAAAGCTGGACGATTTTTACAATTATAAAATACAGAAGATATTTACTTTATACACATTTATTAAAAGATTGTGTGCATACAGTTTAGGATTTGCAGATGAAATGTCAGAGTATGTGCCAAAACTGAATACATACAGTAAGTAAAAAGAGAGATAATATGTTTAAAAATATGTTAAAATACATTTAGATGTATCATTAACTATCGTAAAATGTAGTTTTCAGGAGTAAAGTGAACAGCTTAGAGTATGTAGAAGAGATTATAGTATGTATATTTAGTTTATACAGAGCACTAGTATGCAGTGGAACATGAGACAGAGATGTTAGGTAAGATAGGGATGAGGAAAAGGATGGACATATATGGGTTAGAAGAACGTTAGCTATAGATATGAGAGGGAAACATCTATATAAGTAGTATTTATATACTATGCCAGGACAGTGCAGGAGCACATTCTGAGTAGTATTTATATACTATCCTGAAGCTGTGCAGGAGCACATTACGAGTAGTATTTATATACTATCCCGGATCAGTGCAGGAGCACATTATGAGTAGTATTTATATACTATCCTGAAGCTGTGCAGGAGCACATTACGAGTAGTATTTATATACTATCCCAGATCGGTGCAGGAGCAAATTATGAGTAGCATTTATATAATATCCCAGAGCAGTGCAGGAGCACATCATGAGTAGTATTTATATACTATCCTGGAGCTGTGCAGGAGCACATTACGAGTAGCATTTATATACTATCCCGGAGCATTGCAGGAGAAAATCATGAGTGGTATTTATATACTATCCCAGAGCAGTGCAGGAGCACATTATGAGTAGTATTTATATACTATTCTGGATCAGTGCAGGAGCACATCATGAGTAGCATTTATATATTATCCCAGATGAGTGCAGGAGCACATTATGAGTAGTATTTATATACTATCCTGGATCAGTGCAGGAGCACATTATGAGTAGTATTTATATACTATCCCGGATCAGTGCAGGAGCACATTATGAGTAGTATTTATATACTATCCTGAAGCTGTGCAGGAGCACATTACGAGTAGTATTTATATACTATCCCAGATCGGTGCAGGAGCAAATTATGAGTAGCATTTATATAATATCCCAGAGCAGTGCAGGAGCACATCATGAGTAGTATTTATATACTATCCTGGAGCTGTGCAGGAGCACATTACGAGTAGCATTTATATACTATCCCGGAGCATTGCAGGAGAAAATCATGAGTGGTATTTATATACTATCCCAGAGCAGTGCAGGAGCACATTATGAGTAGTATTTATATACTATTCTGGATCAGTGCAGGAGCACATCATGAGTAGCATTTATATATTATCCCAGATGAGTGCAGGAGCACATTATGAGTAGTATTTATATACTATCCTGGATCAGTGCAGGAGCACATTATGAGTAGTATTTATATACTATCCCGGATCAGTGCAGGAGCACATTATGAGAAGTATTTGTATACTATCCCGGATCAGTGCAGGAGCACATTATGAATAGTATTTATATACTATCCTGAATCAGTGCAGGAGCACATTATGAGTAGTATTTATATACTATCCTGGAGCAGTGCAGGAGCACATTATGAGTAGTATTTATATACTATCCCAGATCAGTGCAGGTGCACATCTTGAGTAGTATTTATATACTATCCTGAAGCTGTGCAGGAGCACATTACGAGTAGTATTTATATACTATCCCGGATCAGTGCAGGAGCACATTATGAGTAGTATATATGTACTATCCTGAAGCTGTGCAGGAGCACATTACGAGTAGTATTTATATACTATACCGGATCAGTGCAGGAGCAAATTATGAGTAGCATTTATATAATATCCCAGAGCAGTGCAGGAGCACATCATGAGTAGTATTTATATACTATCCTGGAGCTGTGCAGGAGCACATTACGAGTAGTATTTATATACTATCCCGGAGCAGTGCAGGAGAAAATCATGAGTAGTATTTATATACTATCCCAGAGCAGTGCAGGAGCACATTATGAGTAGTATTTATATACTATTCTGGATCAGTGCAGGAGCACATTATGAGTAGTATTTATATACTATCCCGGATCAGTGCAGGAGCACATTATAAGAAGTATTTGTATACTATCCTGGATCAGTGCAGGAGCACATTATGAGTAGTATTTATATACTATCCCAGATCAGTGCAGGAGCGCATTATGAGTAGTATTTATATACTATCCCGAATCAGTGTAGGAGCACATTATGAATAGTATTTATATACTATCCTGGAGCAGTGCAGGAGCACATTATGAGTAGTAGTTATATACTATCCCAGATCAGTGCAGGTGCACATCTTGAGTAGTATATATATACTATCCCAGAGCAGTGCAGGAGCACATTACGAGTAGTATTTATATACTATCCTTGAGCAGTGCAGGAGCATATTATGAATAGTATTTATATACTATCCTGGAGCAGTGCAGAGCACATTATGAGTATTATTTATATACTAACCTGGATCAGTGCAGGAGCACATTATGAATAGTATTTATATACTATCCAAAAGCTGTGCAGGAGCACATCATGAGTAATATTTATATACTGTCCGAATCAGTGCAGGAGCACATTATGAGTAGTATTTATATACTATCCCGGATTATTGCAGGAGCACATTATGAGTAGTATTTATATACTATCCTGAAGCTGTGCAGAACCACATTATGAGTAGCATTTATATACTATCCTGAATCAGTGCAGGAGCACATTATGTGTAGTATTTATATACTATCCCAGATCAGTGCAGGAGCACATTATGAGTAGTATTTATATACTATTCTTGAGCAGTGCAGGAGCATATTATGAATAGTATTTATATACTATCCTGGAGCAGTGCAGGAGCACATTACGAGTAGCATTTATATACTATCCTGGAGCAGTGCAAGAACACATCATGAGTAGTATTTATATACTATCCTGGAGCTGTGCAGGAGCACATTATGAGTAGTATTTATATACTATCCTGGATCAGTGCAGGAGCACATCATGAGTAGCATTTATATACTTTCCCGGATCAGTGCAGGAGCACATTATGAGTAGTATTTATATACTATCCCGGATCAGTACAGGAGCACATTATGAGAAGTATTTGTATACTACCCCGAATCAGTGCAGGAGCACATTATGAGAAGTATTTGTATACTATCCCAGATCAGTGCAGGAGCACATTATGAGTAGTACTTATATACTATCCCAGATCAGTGCAGGAGCACATTTTGAGTAGTATTTATATAGTATCCCAGAGCAGTGCAGGACCACATTACGAGTAGTATTCATATACTATCCTTGAGCAGTGCAGGAGCATATTATGAATAGCATTTATATACTATCCTGGAGCAGTGCAGGAGCGCATTATGAGTAGTATTTAAATACTAACCTGGATCAGTGCAGGAGCACATTATGAATAGTATTTATATACTATCCAAAAGATGTGCAAGAGCCCATTATGAGTAATATTTATATACTATCCAGATCAGTGCAGGAGCACATTATGAGTAGTATTTATATACTATCCCGGATCATTGCAAGAGCACATTATGAGTAGTATTTATATACTATCCTGAAGTTGTGCAGAAGCACATTATGAGTAGCATTTATATACTATCATGAATCAGTCCAGGAGCACATTATGAGTAGTATTTATATACTATCCCAGATCAGTGCAGGAGCACATTATGAGTAGTATTTATATACTATCCCTGAGTAGTGGAGGACCAGCACATTATGAGTAGAATTTATATACTATCCCTGAGTAGTGGAGGAGCACATTATGAGTAGTATTTATTTGCTATCCTGGAGCTGTGCAGGAGCACATTATGAGTAGTATTTATATACTATCCTGGATCAGTGCAGGAGCACATTATGAGTAGTATTTATATACTGTCCCAGATTAGTGCAGGAGCACATTATGAGTAGTATTTATATACTATCCTGGATCAGTGCAGGAGCACATTATGAGTGGTATTTATATACTATCTGGAGCAGTGCAGGAGCACATTATGAGTAGTATTTATATACTGTCCTGGAGCAGTGCAGGAGCACATAATGAGCAGTATTTATATACTATCCTAGATCAGTGCAGGAGCACATTGTGAGTAGTATTTATATACTATCCCGGATCAGTGCAGGAGCACATTTTGAGTAGTATTTATATACTATCCCAGATCAGTGCAGGAGCACATTACGAGTAGTATTTATATACTATCCCGGATCAGTGCAGGAACACATTATGAGTGGTATTTATATATTATCTGGAGCAGTGCAGGAGAAAATTATGAGTAGTATTTATATACTATCCTTGAGCAGTGCAGGAGCACATAATGAGTAGTATTTATATACTATCCTAGATCAGTGCAGGAGCACATTGTGAGTAGTATTTATATACTATCCCGGATCAGTGCAGGAGCACATTTTGAGTAGTATTTATATACTATCCAGGATCAGTGCAGGAGCACATTATGAGTGGTATTTATATACTATCTGGAGCAGTGCAGAAGCACATAATGAGTAGTATTTATATACTATCCTGGATCAGTGCAGAAGCACATTATGAGTAATATTTATATACTATCCTGGATCAGTGCAGGAGCACATTATGAGTAGAGTGCAGGAGCACATTATGAGTAGCATTTATACACTATCCTGGATCAGTGCAGGAGCACATTATGAGTAGTATTTATTTGTTATCCTGGAGCTGTGCAGAAGCACGTTATGAGTAGGATTTATATGCTGTTCCTGAGTAGTGGAGGAGCACATTATGAGTAGTATTTATATACTATCTCAGATCAGTGCAGGAGCACATTATGAGTAGTATTTATTTACATTCCTGGAGCTGTGCAGAAGCACGTTATGAGTAGTATGTATATGCTATACCTGAGGAGTGGAGGAGCACATTATGAGTACTATTTATATACTATCCTGGAGCAGTGCAGGAGCACATTATCAGTAGTATGTATTTGCTGTCCTGGAGCTGTGCAGAGGAACATTATGAGTAGTATTTATATGCTATCCCTGAGTAGTGCAGGAGCACATTATGAGTAGTATTTATTTGTTCTCCTGGAGCTCTGCAGAAGCACATTATGAGTAGTATTTATATGCTTTCCTTGAGTAGTGGAGGATAATAGTATGTGTAGTATTTATATACTATCCTGAAGCAGTGCAGGACCACATTATGAGTAGTATTTATTTGGTATCCTGGAGTTGTGCAGAAGCACATTATGAGTAGTATTTATATACTATCCCTGAGTAGTGGAGGAGCACATTATGAGTAGTATTTATATACTATCCTGGAGCAGTGCAGGAGCACATTATGAGTAGCATTTATTTGTTTTCCTGGAGCTGGTCAGAAGGACGTTGTGAGTAGTATTTATATGCTATCCCTGAGTATTGGAGGAACACATTATGAGTAGTATTTATTTGCTATACTGTAGCTGTGCAGAAGCACACTGAGTAACATTTATATACTATACTGGTACGGTGCAGGACTACATTAGGAATAATTTTTATATATTATCCCAGAGCTGTGCAGAAGCACATTATGAATAGTATTGGATTATTCGAAAGAAGCCTTCTTGGTCAGAGAGTATAGATCAGAGCAGGTGAATCAGGCACATTTGGAAGTATGACATGAGAGGGAAGATAGAGCCAATGCCTTATTTTTTCAGAATGATTACATACTTGTGCAAATAAGGAACACTCAAACCAAGTAACACTTGTATTATCATACACACAGGATGCTGGGTTAATGAAGAATATTATATGCAAGAACTGGTCTATATTATTGTTAGATCTAAAAACCATGAATGTAGTTGGTCCCAAGCCCATTTTTGTCCATAAAAATAGGAAGAATTTAAAACAATATTTATGTTACCCTAAGTTACAAGCCTCAGTAGATATGTTGATAGAAGGTATGCACAAGTGTGGGGCATGTACTTATTGTGTCTGTATAGATGAGTCTAGATATTTTAAACACTCAGGAACTCCTGACTTTGGCAGTTAAGAGCAACAGCTAATTGTAACACCAGGAACATGGTGTATGCTGCACACTGTGTTGTCAGTTTCAGATTCTATGTAGGAAAGATGAATCGTCATCTTAGGGAGAGAGTAGGGGATCACATTTATTGTACCAGGAGAGGTTTGGACTACAGTGCCTTAGCTAAGCACACAATAACACAAGGGGACCAACACACATTTCTTTTTCAAGTCTTATATGTGCGACCAGAGAATAATAGACTTGGGGATTCCATTAACAATACTGAAAATGTAGAACTCCAATGGATATTAAGGTTGGGAGCACACAGAAATTATGGGCTTAATGGTTTTGTGCCCCTAAAACTGGTTCTGAAAGGCAGAAGATTAAAATACTGTTGTGTTTAGCAGTAGTTGCCCTTTAAGGAATTGCATCATCTATTAATATAATTACCATTCACACTCATGTGATTGGTTGTTTACTTTTTGAATTTTTATAAATGGAAGTTTTTAAACAGTTGTTTTTTGTCTAAGAAAGCAGTGTTTGTCATCATGAAAATGCTTACTTATTTTAATAAATACACTTTTGGTTTTAATCGGCTGCCTTCTGCTTTATTGGGCTCTTTTTTGTTGCTTGCCATTGGTCTGTGGATATACTCGCTTTATTGGGGCTGTTGGTGAGTATTTATATACTATCCATGAGTAGTGGAGGAGCACATTATGAGTACTATTTATATATCATCCTGGAGTAGGGCAGTGGAGAAATACATTATGAATAGTATTTATATATTATCCTGGAGCAGTGCAGGAGCACATTATGAGTAGTATTTATATGCTATCCCATATGCTACTATTTATATATTATACTACTATTTATATACTATCCCAAGATGCATGCAGTGCAGAAATACATTATGAACAGTTTTATACATTATATTGGAGCAGTATTAGTAGTATTTATATTATATCCTATATAGTGGATACTAGAGTGGTGGATGGAGGAGCACATTATGAGTATATACAGAGCAGTGCAAGAGTGAGCAAGCAGTGCATAGCAGAAATTTATATATATTTATATATTATTATGGTGCAGTTACAGTGCACATTATTATTTATATTTATATATTATCCCAGCACTGTGAGAGCACATTATATACTGTATTATAAATATCCCAAAGTAGTGAAGGCACATTATGCACATTATATTATATATTTATATCTGTGCCTGAGCTGTGCAGGATTAGTATTAGTATTTTATGCCTGTAGCAGTGCAGCAGCAGTGCAGGAGTAGTTTTTATTTTGTCCTGGAGAGCAGTGTGGCAGAAATACATACATTATAGTATTTTATTATTATCCTGGAGCAGTGCAGGAGCACATTATGAGTAGTATTTATATGCTATCCCAGAGCAGTCCAGCAGCACATTATGAGTAGTATTTGTATACTATCCCAAAGCTGTTCAGGAGCACATTATGAGTAGTATTTATATACTATCCTGGAACTGTGCAGGATCACATTTTGAGTAGCATTTATATACTATTGTGGAGCAGTGTAGGAGCACATTATGAGTAGTATTTATATACTATACTAGAGCAATGCAGGAGCACATTATGAGTACTATTTATATGCTACACTAGAGCAGTGCAGGAGCACGTTATGAGTTATATTTATATACTAACCTAGAGTAGTGCAGGAGCACATTATGAGTAGCATTTATATACTATCTCAGAGCAGTGCAGGAGCACATTATGAGTAGTATTTATATACTATCCCAGAACAGTGCAGGAGCACATTATGAGTAGTATTTATATACTATCCCAGAGCAGTGCAGGAGAACATTATGAATAGTATTTATATACTATCCCAGAGCAATGCAGGACCTCATTATGAGTAGTATTTATATACTATCCCAGAGCAATGCAGGACCACATTATGAGTTGTATTTATATACTATCCTAGAGCAATGCAGGACCACATTATGAGTTGTATTTATATACTATCCTAGAGCAATGCAGGACCACATTATGAGTACTATTTATATACTGTTGTGAAGCAATGTGAGAGCACATCCAGTTGTCTAATAAGTGTTTTTTTTTTTCAGTGATTGTTTAAATAAATTTAGTTTGTCTATTTTTCTTAGTTCTAAGGGGATGGAGTTCCAGATTGTTGTAACATAAGAGTAAAGTGAGTCACAGTCAGAATCATATTATATTGTGACAGAGAGTAGTGTTTTGTTGCTGGATTTGAGGGTTCTGGTAGTACTATAACATTGCAGTATATTAGTTTATTGGCTGTAGTGAGTTGTGCATAGTTGAGGTAGTGTGGAAGTTCAAGTCAGGTAAAATGTTTTAAGGTTATGCTGAGTCTTTCTGGGGTATTTGCAGCAAATTTAGCAATTTTGTTATAGGCCACGTCGACTCTGCTATTAGTGGTGAAGCAAATGTTATAAATGTTCTTAAGAGGGGTGGTGATGACATTTCTACAGTGGCTGAAGTGCCAAGTGCAGCTATTGTCAGGTCTTGATGGTGAGTCCATAAGTATCTGTTCATGTAGGATTTAAATTTGCTTAGAGGTAATTTTTGAGAAGTGAAAAGGTGGAACGAAATCAGAAAGTTAGATTTTCTTTGTTGTATGGCTGCATTGTGATTAGGCGAGGATGTGGTAGGGCTTGAGAATTCTATGATGAAGTGTAGAGGTGTAAGATTAAATGATGGGCAGGGTATGTACCCTAGAATAGATAATGCATTTGAGGAGCATCTTTCTGTTAGTTTGCTGACTTCCTGCCATAATTGCTTAGGGGAGTTAAGAAAGGATCTTTCTTTAGATTGTAGGTACTTGGTTTTCAGTCTACAGGTGACATTTCTGTTCACATTCCTCAGAATATTTTAATGGTCAAGGTTGTTGGGAGCAAAGTCATGTTTCCATATTTCCCAGGATTCATCATATCCTTTCAGCTTTGGGGTCTCTCAGTTGCTTTGAAATGATTGTTAAGTGGGAGCAGCAGTTTTGTTAGCTTAATGGTGGCAATGTTAGCATCAGAAGGGGACAGTATAGGGGACCAGCCAATAGCAGCAAGCCTTAAATGAAGAATGTGGGTTTTATAAGGGGGCTTAGGTCTGAAACATATTAGCCTGGGGTGGAATTTGATTTGCAGATTATGCAGGATGAATGTCATGGGCAGTGATCATTAAAAGTGGGTGGGAGAAAGAAGATAGAGAAGGTATTGTTGGGATGGGTTGCAATGAGGCCAAGAAGTGAACGGTGATTAGATTTTGGATTGAGCCTAGTTAGGATGTCTACAAGTTGGAGCAGGCTGAGGTCTGCAAGAAATTCAGTTAAATCAGGCTTTATTGAGTCCAGAAGGTTTTGGTTAAAGTTACCCAGTATCATGATGCATTTATTTGGTTTGATGTGTGAAATTATGGACAGGGATCGTCTGTTAAATTAGTGGAGTGATGCAGGAGGTGGCAGGTAGGCAATAGCCAGGCATAGGTGCTGTGAGTATCTGATTGGACATTTTGTTGGTAACCAGTTGGGGTCAGAGTCAATGGATCCATTGGCCTGGGAAATAACTGAGATATTAATAGAAGATTTGAGCAGTAGAATAACACTGTCACCAGGCCTGGTGCCTGGCCGGGCATCAATTTAAAAAGCAAACTGTTATGGAAAATATTATGTCTCATGATTATTCTTCACAAAATGCATATTAACTTACAGTTTCTTCACAAATGTGTCAAATAAAATGTTTATAATATGTTTATGTTAAAATAATAAGGTAAAATAGATGCCCGATTATGCAAAATATAGTTCCACATAAGTTGTAGCTTTATATTTCAAGTGCCTTACAACTGCATTTTCTTTATTAACAAATTATAAGTATGACAGATAAATGAAGGCAAAGTAAGTGCTGAAGGAGTTACTGGATGTTATGATGTTGTATTGTGTTTAAAGAGTCTGGTTTTAGAATGTTAGTAGAGTATGCTCTGGCCTTAGGCTGGGGGATAAATCATTGCAGGGATGTCTGTAAGATAGTCCGCACTGGTCTGAATGTTACAAGGTCAAAAGATAAATGAAATGATGTATATGGGGACAGCTATTCATTAGGCAAGACTCAGCTATTGCAAGGAGATCAGGGGAGAGGGAGATCAGAAAGAGGTTCTAACGTTTAGCGGTAACAAGTGCACATGACAGAGCCCCTGACTTTGGACGTATGCTGGCTTGTGGTCCTGAGAGGTATTCATAGGTGTTACCATTTCTGTCACCTGCATGTCTTATGCTATTTATCCAGAGCAGAGTTTTAATTTTTACTCTGCCTTCCTTGACAGGGGCATATTTATAGATATGCTAGTAAGAATATTTGTAAGGAAGCTGTCTGTCTCATCTTCTGTGAACAATGTACATAGAATGTGCCAGCTTATAATTTGAAACTGTTCACTGCTGATCTTCAAGGGCAGGATTTTTAGATTTCAGTTTTAATGTTAGCTCTGATGTAGCATGAGGTACAAACATTACAATACACTGTCTTTGCTCACTGAATACTTCGGAATGAGTGCCTAAGTGTATGAAGTTGAGTCTGTAGTGTGTAATCTAATGCTTGGAAAGTGCATGATGATCTGTCCATGTATGCTGCTGTTACAATTGGCTGGTATAGCCAGGAGACATATGTAGGCTTGGGTGACCATGGCATATTATGATTTCTCATTGCAATTGATTCTCCTGAGACATGGTCCTCATTGTCTTCCATTCTCCTCAGAATGTTCCTAATGGCCATATCTTATATAAGATATAAAAATGCAGCTTTGAGTTTCTTCATCTCGAATTGTAGCACTCAAATGCAACTTTAAGTCTCTTCATCTCAGATTTTAACAATTACAACTAACATTTTACAGCCATTAACATCCTGAGGTTGCTGATTTTACAAGTTAGCATTTAAAAAATAAAGCACTAGTGTTGTGCAGGAATTTGACTTGCATGATATTTAAGTAAAATGATGAATTCTGGTAAACTCAGTTCTGCAGATGACATGTCTGACTTCATCCAAGTTTCTGATACGAGAAGAGATGTCAGTTTAAATATGAAAACCTTTGAATCTTACCTTTTTTAAAAAACAAAAATCCTTAAAAAGCTTTTGTTGAAAACTGATAGATGTAAACACCTTCACATAACATTCCCCCTGAACTTGACTTACTGCTTGATTTTCCACTCTAAACCTCTGCTTAATGATAATAATCTCACATATGTCTTTTCTCCTCCAGTTATATCTCTTTTAATTCTTCCCCTCCCAAAAAAAAACTCTTCTGATATTTTGGGTCCACCTGAAAATATTGATATGACAGAAGATCAAAGATGACATCGTCAAGATGAAATCAGCGAAAACTCATTTCAGCAAAGGACTAAATCTGCAAATGTATTTCCAGGATATGTAACCTGTTCACCAAGAAGATGAACTTTGCCCTTTTCCTGACTGTAGTGCAATCAAGGAGTTGGTATGTTTAGTTAGGGGTGTGTGGGGGGCATAGCCCCCCCATATGGGTGGTTTGAGGATGCTGCGGTTTCATTTTCACGACATTTGGTGTTAGTGGTTATTTACTCTGGGAAGATATTCGTCGATCTAGTCTTTCAATGATGTGAGTTTTCACTGATTTCGTCTCGACGGTGTCATCTTCGATGTAGGATTTTGACGTTTTGAAGTAGACCCGATATATTTTCCTTTGTTTTCTTCTTCTCTTTCTCTCTTTTAACCTGGTTTCTGTCTTAAACTGTAGTGCTGGGAATTTCTTATGGTTTATATCTTCTTAGGCCTACAATATCTAACACTATTAACTTATATTTCTCAGTTGTATGCAACTGTCTTTGTGAATACTTTTTGTAAGCCCAGGTCTAGAACTCTACAGCCTTGCTAAGCTGTGTGTATAAATTAGATATGTTATAGATGGTCCTCAAATTCTGTTTAGATAAGGACAAAGCATGGCTGGGGGGGCATTGTGTGGGGTCTGGATTCTTTTCAGTTCCATCAGAGTGATGTTTTGAATTGCTGAATATACTAATGTTTTTTTTTTTCAAATTAACTTTCTAGCAGATAGACTTTATTTAGGTAGTGATCACATAGAGTCATTGTTAAGAGTATGTTGTCATAAGCAATTTTTTTTTTCTTTTTCAGTTGAGGGATGAGAGAAAGTGAGGAATTCTAATCATATGGGGTAGAAATAAGAAGATAATCATCTGGCTGAATAAGGCAGAAAATAAGAAATACACATGCACCCCGCATGGCATGCTAGGGTTAGCCATATTATCAGCCGGCACAGAAAGGTGGAAAAGAAACATGCACCCAGGATGGCATGCTAGGGTTAGCCATATTATCAGCCGGCAGAGAAAGGTGGAAAAGAAACATGCACCCCGGATGGCATGCTAGGGTTAGCCATATTATCAGCCGGCAGAGAAAGGTGGAAAAGAAACATGCACCCCGGATGGCATGCTAGGGTTAGCCATATTATCAGTCAGCAGAGAAAGGTGGAAAAGAAACATGCACCCCGGATGGCATGCTAGGGTTAGCCATATTATCAGCTGGCAGAGAAAGGTGGAAAAGAAACATGCACCCCGGATGGCATGCTAGGGTTAGCCATATTATCAGCCGGCAGAGAAAGGTGGAAAGAAACATGCACCCAGGATGGCATGCTAGGGTTAGCCATATTATAACTGGCAGAGAAAGGTAGAAAATACACATGCACCGCGGATGGCATGCTAGGGTTAGCCATATTATCAGCCGGCAGAAAAAGGTGGAAAAGAAACATGCACCCAGGATGGCATGCTAGGGTTAGCCATATTATCAGCCGGCAGAGAAAGGTGGAAAAGAAACATGCACCCCGGATGGCATGCTAGGGTTAGCCATATTATCAGCCGGCAGAGAAAGGCGGAAAAGAAACATGCACCCAGGATGGCATGCTAGGGTTAGCCATATTATAACTGGCAGAGAAAGGTAGAAAATACACATGCACCCCGGATGGCATGCTAGAGTTAGCCATATTATCAGCCGGCAGAGAAAGGTGGAAAAGAAACATGCACACCGGATGGCATGCTAGGGTTAGCCATATTATAACTGGCAGAGAAAGGTAGATAATACACATGCACCCCGGATGGCATGCTAGGGTTAGCCATATTATCAGCCAGCAGAGAAAGGTGGAAAAGAAACATGCACTCAGGATGGCATGCTAGGGTTAGCCATAGTCTATAGTCTATAGCCTATAGTCAGGCACACTGACGTCCCACTCACTAGGCTGGACAAGCAGAAGGTTACTGTTAGCTGCCCGTCGGGAGCCAGAATCCGCCACATAACACAAGCACTCAGGTCACTCCAGAACAAGTAAAAATATGACTCTGTCATTGTTCATGCTGGTGTGAATGACCTGAGATGTACCTCCCTGGACTACATGAAAAGAGACACGGAAGAGCTCTCTGATTATGTAGGCCAGGCTAGTATGACCCTGACCCTGAGTAGCATCCTGCCCTCACCAAGAATGATACCTCAGTATAAAGAGAAAATGATCAATTTCAACAATTGGCTAAGATTCTGGTGTCATTCAAAGGGGATCCAATGTCTGTCAGCCTGGGATGACATGCTTGACAAGCTGCCTTGCTTCACAAGAGATGGCTTGCACCTGTCACCCCTAGGCTTTCAAATACTGGCCAAGGCTCTTGCTGCCCCTATAGTGCCTTTTTTTAGACAAGGCTCAAAAGTCAAACCCACCTCTGTAAACAGCACAATTAATAAAAAACTGAGGGTTATGCTACTCAATGCTAGGAGTTTAAATCTCAAAATGCACACGCTTGAAGCACTCCTCAGTATGGAGAACGTCGACATCTGTGCAGTAACTGAAACCTGGTTTAAGGCTCCAGAGAGCACTCCAGCACTACTGGGCTACAACTCATACCACACGTTTCGGCCACAGAACGGATCAAAACACAAAAGAAGCGGTTGTATCCATATTCATCAAGGATGCCTACGCCTCCAGGTTAGTGGCGCAGCATGATACCTCTGAGATCATCTATGTGCAACTAACATCGGGCAAATCTGCAATGCAAATTGTGGTCTACTACAGATCACCCTCCATGACCCAGGACCACCACTCCACCTTTCTGGAGACACTGGAAAACATGAAGGTTCTACCAAACACCCTGATATTGGGTGATTTCAATTACCCTACCATTCACTGGGAAAACTACTCGAGTACAAATTCCCAGGCCCAGCGCTTCCTGGAATTCATCAACTCAAATGCCCTGGATCAGCTGGTAAACTTCCCTACCAGAGGTGAAAACATATTGAACCTGGTCATCACCAACATGGGCGACAGGTGTTCCACACCAGAGGTCAACACGTCACTGGTTAGATCAGACTATAAACTAATCACTCTGGACATCCACACCCCACCACCACCCCCAACTAAGGAAACCACAGTAAAAAAATTTTCTAAAGCAAACTTCACCTTACTTAAGACAGAGGTGGTAAGTTTCACAGTGCCCATGATAAAGTATAATGCTGCCCAAGATGCAGAAACCTTTACAAATGCACTCTATGAGCTTCTACATGGATGCATGAATCATGCCATCCTTAGCAAAACCAAGACTCACTCCTCTAAGAGAAGGAAACCAGTTTGGTGGACCCCTGCAATAAACAGGCTATACAATAGAAGGAGGAAACTAGTTCAGAAAAAAAGCAAATCCCAAGAAGGAAAGACATCCCTGATCGGTATCAGTAAGAAACTGAGGTCCCTCATGAAATCATCCAAGGCTAACTTCGAAATAAAAATAGCCAAGAATTCAAAAGATAACCACAAAGCCTTCTCTAGCTATGTTAAGAATCTAAGTGGCAACTCCCAGATATGCACTGAACTAGTGCATAATAGCACAAAATATATGGAACCTACTGAAATTGCCAACATCCTGGCAGATAGATTCAGTGCAAACTTCACTCCCCCCCCCTCTCACCTTCAAAAGGGCCCGCAACAATACCGGAAAAGTGTAGTGTCCCAAAAATCACAGATGCACAGGTGAAAACAGCCTTTTCGAAAGCCAAAAACACAGTGTCAATGGGACCAGATGGTGTCCCAGGCTGCATCTTGCATGAACTACAGAACAAACTAACCCCCACCTAAACACGCTGTTCAACCTCAGCCTCTCCACAGGCTACATGCCCATGGAATGGCGCACAGCAACGGTTATTCCTCTCCACAAAGGAGGGGCCACAACTGACCCTGGTAACTATCACCCCATGAGCCTGACTAGCCTGGTCTGCAAGGTTATGGAGCGCATCATCATGGAACTCATTAACAAAGACATTGGGAACCTCCAAATACTTGACCCAACCCAGTTCGGCTTTGTTAAGGGCAGATTATGCCTACTAAACCTGGTTGACTTCTTCGAGACAGTCACCAAGGCCATAGACGAGAGAAATGTGGTTCACACAGCCTACCTTGACCTCGCCAAGGCTTTCAACACCATTTCCCACTCGGGTATTACAGTAAAACTCACCAGCCTGAACATAAACCCCTACGTCACGAGATGGGTTGCCAACTGGCTTACAGACAGAACTCTCACGGTAAGCATAGCGGGCTCCAGGTCTGACTCTAAACTAGTCACAAGTGGTGTCCCACAAGGCTCAGTCCTGGGACCCCTACTGTTTGGCATATACTTCTCAGAAGTACAGGCAAACACAGGAGGACTATGGCTTACCAAGTTCGCTGATAACTGCAAACTGGGAGTGATAATTGACTCTCTGGCTAACACGGACATTCTCCAAAAGTGGCATACTGAGATGGACACCTGGTGTCAAAGTCATGGCCTCAAGCTAAAGGACAAAAAATGCATAGTCATCCCATTTGGGAAAAACAAAACACCCACAAATTACCACATAGGTGACAGCCCCCTTAATACAGAAGAGGAAATAAGAGATATGGGGACCCAGCTAGATAGTAATCTCTCCTTTGACAGTCATATTGCCAAAGTAGTTAGGAAATCCTTCTATGTGGCCCATCTAATTACTAAAGGGTTCGCATCTAGAAAGAAAGAGGTTATAGTGCCCCTCTACTTGTCACTCATTAGACCCATCATAGAGTACAATGCCTCATTTGGGATGTAATTCACAAGACACTTCCAACAGCTGGAAAGACCACAAAAGTACCTCACCAAGAGGATTACTGGCCTCAAACATATGTCCTATTCAGCCCGACTGAAAAAACTCCGGCTGTACTCAGTGGCATATTGCTTATTCAGAGGTGATCTCTGCCTGACTTACAAAGCCATGTCCAACTCAGAATTGATGGACATGCTCCACCTAAAGAAATCCAAGTCATTATGAGTCACGCGCTCTAGTGAGCTAAACCTCACCACAACAATAAATAGAACATGCTGGAGGGATAGATTCCTGTCACAGAGACTCCCCATGCTTTGGAACAAAATTCCAAATTACATTAGGCAGAGCCCCTCACTAACACTCTTGAAGAGAAACCTTGACGAGTGGAATGGTAACAGAAAATACACCCCTGGGATCACTTCATTGGCTCTGCTTGACAGAGGATCAGTTAATTATACAATGGGGCGGCGAAAGCAGACACACTAAGGCTAGGCTTATAAGTGCCCTTGGGCAGATAGCCTAGTACCTACCTATGAACCTATGAACCTATATTATCAGCTGGCAGAGAAAGATAGAAAAGAAACATGCACCCAGGATGACATGGTAGGGTTAGCCATATTATCAGCTGGCAGAGAACGGTCAAAATGAAACATGCACCCAAGATGGCATACCAGGGTTAGCCATATTATCAGCTGGCAGAGAAAGGTGGAAAATAAACATGCACCCCGGATGGCATGCTAGGTTTAGCCATATTATCAGCTGGCAGAGAACAGTCAAAAGGAAACATGCACCCAGGATGGCATACTAGGGTTAGCCATATTATCAGCTGGCAGAGAAAGGTAGAAAAGAAACATGGACCCAGGATGGCAAGTAAGGATAGCCATGTTATCAGCTGGCAGAGAAAGGTAGAAAAGAAACATGCACCCAGGATGGCATGCTAGGATCAGGTCATCTTATCACTTGGCAGAGAAAGATAGAAAATACACATGCCACCAGGATGGCATGCTAGGGTTAGCCATATTATCAGCTGGATGAGAACTGTAGAAAATAAACATACACCAAGGATGGCATGCTAGGGTTAGCCATATTATCAGCTGGCAGAGAACGGTCAAAAAGAAACATGCATCCAGGATGACATGCTAGGGTTTGCCATATTATCAGGTGGCAGAGAAAGGCAGAAAATACACATTAACTCAGGATGGCATTCTAGGGTTAGTCATATTATCAGCTACCTGACACAGGCAGAAAATACACATACACCCAGGATGGCATGCTAGGGTTAGCCATATTATCAGCTGGCAGAGGAAGGCAGAAAATACACATAAACTCAGGATGGCATTTTAGGGTTAGTCATATTATCAGCTACCTGACACAGGCAGAAAATACACATACACCCAGGATGGCATGCTAGGGTTAGCCATATTATCAACTGGCAGAGAAAGGTTGAAAATAATCATGCACTCAGGACGGAATGCTAGGGTTAGCCATATTATCAGCTGGCAGAGAAAGGTAGAAAAGAAACATGGACCCAGGATGGCATTCTAAGGTTAGCCATATTATTAGCCAGCAGAGAAAGGTAGAAAAGAAACATGCACCCAGGATAGCATGCTAGGGTTAGCCACATTATCAGCTGGCAGAAAAAGGTCAAAAAGAAACATGCACCCAGGATGGCATTCTAGGGTTAGCCATATTATCAGCTGGCAGAGAAATGTAGAAAATACATATGCACCCAGGATGGCATGCTAGGGTTAGCAATATTATCAGCTGGAAGAGAAAGGTAGAAAAGAAACATGCCCCCAGGATGGCATGCTAGGGTTAGCCATATTATCAGCTGGAAGAGAAACGTAGAATATAAACATGCACCCAGAATGGCATGCTAGGGTTAGCCATATTATCAGCTAGCAGAGAAAGGTAGAAAAGAAACATCGACCCAGGATGGAATTCTAAGGTTAGCCATATTATTAGCCAGCAGAGAAAGGTAGAAAAGAAACATGCACCCAGGATGGCATACTAGAGTTAGCCGTCTTATCAGTTTGCAGAGAAAGGTAGAAAATACACATGCACACAGGATGGCATGCTAGGGTTAGCCATATTAGCAGCTTGCAGAGAAATGTAGAAAAGAAACATGGACCCAGGATGGCATGTTAGGGTTAGCCATATTATCAACTGGCAGAGAAAGGTAGAAAGTACACATGCACCCAGAATGGCATACTAGGGTTAGCCACATTATCAGTTGGCAGGGAAAGGTAGAAAAGAAACATGCATCCAAGATGGCATTATAGGGTTAGCTATATTATCAGCTGGCAGAGAAAGGTAAAAAAGAAACATGCACCCAGGATGGCATGCTAGGGTTTGCCATATTATCAGCCGGCAGAGAAAGGTAAAAAAGAAACATGCACCCAGGATGGCATGGTAGGGTTAGCCATTGTATCAGTTGGCACAGAAAGGTAAAGAATACATATGCACCCAGGATGCGTGCTAGGATTAGTCATCTTATCAGTTGACAGTGAAAGGTAGAAATGAAACATGTGCCCAGGATGGCATGATAGGGTTAGCCATATTATCAGCTGGCAGAGAACGGTCAAAAAGAAGCATGCACCCAGGTTCGCATGCTAAGGTTAGCCATATTATCAGCTGGCAGTGAAAGGTAAAAAAGAAACATGCACCCAGGATGGCATGCTAGGGTTAGCCATATTATCAGCTGACGGAGAAAGGTAGAAAAGAAACATGGACCCAGGATGGCATGCTAAGGTTAGCCATATTATTAACCGGCAGAGAAAGGTAGAAAAAAAACGTGCACCCCGGATGGCATGCTAGGGTTAGACATATTTTCAGCTGGAAGAGAAAGGTTGAAAAGAAACATGCCCCCAGGATGGCATGCTAGGGTTAGCCTTATTATCAGCTGGCAGAGAAAGGTAGAAAAGAAACATGCACCCAGGATTGCATGCTAGGGTTAGCCATATTATCATCTGGAAGAGAAAGGTAGAAAACAAACAATGCACCCAGGATGGCATGGTAGGGTTAGCGATATTATCAGTTGGCAGAGATTGGTCAAAAAGAAACATGCACCCAGGATGGCATGCTATGGTTAGCCATCGTATCAGTTGGCAGAGAAAGGTAGAGAATACACATGCACACTGGATGAGAACTGTAGAAAATAAACATACACCAAGGATGGCATGCTAGGGTTAGCCATATTATCAGCTGGCAGAGAATCAAAAAGAAACATGGACCCAGGATGGCATGCTAAGGTTAGCCATATTATTAACTGGCAGAGAAAGGTAGAAAAAAAACATGCACCCTGGATGGCATGCTAGAGTTAGCCATCTTATCAGTTGGCAGGGAAAGGTAGAAAATACACATGCACCCAGGATGGCATGCTAAAGATAGCCATATTATCAGTTGGCAGGGAAAGGCAGAAAGTAAACATGCACCCATGAGGTATACAGGGTTTTATGCATTGTCATTTAGCAGAGGAAGAGAAAAGAAAAATCATGCACTCCGGAAGGCATGCTTGGTCATGTTGTATAATCATCATCCAGATTAAAGCAGCAAAAGGTGAGGGTTGTCATAATGGTTAAGGTCTTTACCTCACAAATGCAAGATAGAGGGTTTGATTCTGAGCTTTGTTTATTGGCTACGTGTCTAAGAGTCTGCAGACTGATCCCCTAATATTTTCCTGGGAACCTATGAAGAAGTATGTTCCTAGGTAGGGATGCTAGGGTTTGTTGTATAATCAGGAGACAGAGTAAGGTGGGAAAAAGCATGCACTCAAGTAGGTATACTGGGGTTTGTTGTATAATCAGGAGACAGAGTAAGGTGGGAAAAAGCATGCACTCAGGTAGGTATACTGGGGTTTGTTGTATAAGCACTTTAGAAAGTGGCTGATGTGACAAAGGAATTATTTAGTTATAGGGTGAGTAACAGTATACATCCCAGAATGTTTAGATGAGGAACAAGCAAATCAGAAACAAGGAGGTTAGCAGCATGGAAGGGCATAGTCTACAGAAACGTTATTGTCATGTGGAGTAACTGCTTAAAATGTTTGAGGCACATACGCAAGTAAGGCTCGACAGAACGGTCTACGTGTCCTTCCCTGACTGAAAACGAAGTAGTGGCAATAGGCAGTGTCCTCTCTTTCTTGCTGTCTCTCTTTTATTATCTGTGTGTGTCACCAAATTCTGTATTAGCAGACTTTAAACTTGTTTGTAGCAACTTAAATAGAAAACAGATTACCATACTGTAGATATCATTAAAAATCATTACTGTAATTATGCATGTAAAGCCATATACAATTACTTGAAGAGTTCTAAAATATAATGCAATGCTATTATAAAGAAATAGACTAATACATAATGGTTCTGCAAATAGAATTCCATTATTCATTTACAGTGAAAATATAGCAAGTGTAATAATTCCACAAATAAAATTATATTACACATTTGCAATAATTACTGAGAAGCAATAAATCATTAGCGGTGGCGACCCCTAACCGGGAAAAGCCGAAAAGATAAACAACAACAACTGAGAAGCAATAAATTCTTTATTTGTAATAAATCTTACTGTTGTCTCAAAGCACAGAAATCCCCAAAATTCAGTAAATGTTATACATTTGTAGGTAATCTTAGTATAATACCAAAACATAAAGTTAACAAGTGTTGACAGTTTCTTCCTCTTCCTAAAATATAGTTTACATTTTTTATGATAAAATTTGATGTCTAGTGTTTCTACTTTTTAGTAACTATAAACTGTGTCAATGTACACACTTTTCACAGGTAGAATGTGGTTTAATTCTCAGACGTGGATGAAGTGACTGATTCATAATCTACCCATTTTCTTACTTTGAATAGTGTTCATCAAGCCGAACTGATACAATCTGTAATGCATGCCCAGTAAGATACATACATTAAACTACTGATGATGAAGTACAAATTTAACTCCTTGAAGTAACCCCCTCCACATTTTATTTTCTCATTGACCATTACCTATAATACTTCTTTTGCATTCAGAACGTTTATTAAAAGAATCACAGTCAGAAATGTATGGCACAGACACACACACACACACACACACACACATATATATATATATATATATATATATATATATATATATATATAAAACAGAAGCCAAAGGAGACACCAAACCACAGCAAATAAAGTCATGTAACTTTAATACAAAAACAAGTGAGAGCTTTTGCAGCAATGCCGCTTCATCAGACAATTCAAACAGAAATGCATCATTATTTTTAAATACATACATAGCCAATAGTATAAAACATTCAATTAAAAGCAACTTCTTAAAGTCATAGCATTAAATCATTATAACCCAGCTGTACACTACACATACTACACATTTAGTCTATCTGAGTTACTGTGTGAAATGTACTGCTTTTTATGTGGGTATGACCACACACAGACTACGGGACCGAATCAGGGATCATCTGTATGACATTTCTAGGAGTGTAACAACAAATGCACTATCCAAACATATGGAGGTGGGTGATGAACACACTTTTAAGTTCATGGTAATTGAGGTTGTCACATTAGGGATACGTGGAGGAGTGATTAAGAACAGAATTGAGGGAAGGGAACTGGAATGGATCAAAAGACTATGTGCCAGTTATGGCAGGGGTTTGAATGAAAAATTGTCCATCTACCCCAAGTTGCTGGATAGACCTCTACCTAGATAAGTCATTATATTTTTATAATGAATTCTATTATGGTTATGAAAGTTTTATGGTATATATGAAAGTCTGAGTCTAGTGCACAGCTGGGTTATAATAATGTAATGTTATGACTAAAAGAAGTTGCTTTTAATTGAATGTTTTTTACTATTGGCTATGTATGTATTTAAAAATGATGATACATTTCTGTTTGAATGGTCTGATGAAGCGGCTTTGCTGCGAAAGCGCTCACTTGTTTTTGTATTAAGGTTACATGATTTTATTTGCCGTGGTTTGGTGTCTCCTTTGGCTTCTGTTATATTTTATATTTTTATTGGAGCACCGATTTACCTTCACTACCTTCTGGATTTATATATATATATATATATATATATATATATATATATATATATATATATATATATATATATGTATATATATATATATATATATATATATATATAGATATGGGTCTGCTTCATTTGATCGAAAGACCATTTGACCGAAATCCATTTGATTGAAATTTAATTTGATCGAAAACCAGTATTCAAGGCAAATAATGGGGATTTGTCCCCCTCCCCAATATCGTGCAACCCTGGAGTTGGTATATATAGTTAGGGGGTGGTGTGCAGCCCCCCACATTGGGGGGTGTGGGGGTGAAGCCCCCCCACCTATTTTTGTTTAAAATCTGTACTTTTTGTTTTATTTTCTTCTTTTAAATGAAACTAGGTGATGGGCTTCTCCCACCACCTCCCCAACATGGGGGGCTGTGCCCCCCACACCCCCTAACTATATATACCAACTCCAGGGTCGCACGACATTGTGGAGGAGGAAAAAATCACAGTTTTATGCCTTGAATACTGGTTTTCGATCAAATGAACTTTCGATCAAATGGGTTTCAGTCAAATGGTCTTTCGATCAAATGAAGTAGACCCACATATATATATATATATATATATATATATATATATATATATATATATATATATATATATACATATATACTCCTTAGCTAAGTTATGGAACTCTCTTCCTCTCACCCTTAGAAATGCTCCAAACCAACTTCAAATCCCTCCTCTACTCCTACCTTTATTCAAAATGGGAATGCTCAAGCTCTTCTCCAACATGGAGCTCTCTACTAACCACATCTACCCTCTAGCTTCTCTGACTATACCTCTCAGGGCTAACACTCACCAGCTTCCATTCTGCACTCATAGCCTTTCCCCTGCTATTCCTACTTCTACTTACTTTAAACTTTGTTAACAACTAATTTACAGCTATTTTTGCCTAATACTACACTTTACATGTGACCATAAGAATGTACTACCGTATGATTTCACACTCAGTAAATTAAACTATTTGGTAAACAAACATTACTACTTTACAGTCAGCATGAAATAGATGATTTCTTACTTTGTATGTTTGCTATTAATCTATTTCATAAACAAACTTTACTACTGCATAGTCAGCATGAAATAGATGATTTCTTATTTTGTATGTTTATTAATCTATTTTGTAAACAAACTTTACTACTGCATAGTCAGCATGAAATAGATGATTTCTTATTTTGTATGTTTAATAATCTATTTCATAAACAAACTTTACTACTGCATAGTCAGCATGAAATAGATGATTTCTTATTTTGTATGTTTATTAATCTATTTCATAAACAAATTTTACTACTGCATAGTCAGCAAGAAATAGATGATTTCTTACTTTGTTTGTCTGCTATTAATCTATTTCATAAACAAACTTTACTACTGCATAGTCAGCATGAAATAGATGATTTCTTATTTTGTATGTTTGTTATTAATCTATTTCGTAAAACTTTCTACTACATAGTCAGTAGGAAATAGATAATTTCTTATTTTGTATGTTCGTTTTAGTAACTGTTATTGTATCTTTTAGTTATTGGAGCTTTTCTCCCTGGGTCTCCCCTGAAAATGGGCTGTTTCTGGCCCAGTGGACTTCCCCAGTCATCAAACTGAAATAAATAAATAAATAAAAAAAAAAAAAAAAAAAAAAAAATATATATATATATATATATATATATATATATATATATATATATGTGTGTGTGTGTGTGTGTGTGTGTGTGTGTGTGTGTGTGTGTGTGTGTGTGTGTGTGTGTGTGTGTGTGTGTGTGTGTGTGTGTGTGTGTGTGTGTGTGCGTGTGTAACTGTTTTCTAGTGCATGGAGTGCTGCCATCATCCTCAAAAGATGGCTAGTTAATGTCCTTGCTAAGCACTACTACAGGGAGAGACCTGACCTTAACCATGCTTAGAGGATTGTTAAGCCCAACCTACATGCTGCTAAGATCAGGTCTGCAGTAAAAGCAACCAGCAATGACCAGTAAACAGCAGCAGCAGGTACAGATGGCCTTGTTTCAACGCCTGTTTTTTTTTCCTGCTGTTTTCTAAACTACACAGGGAATTTTGAATTAAATATCTTCCCTGACACAGGGAGTATACTAAAGACATTGACCAATTCACTATTGCTTTGGCTTTCAAAACCAACACAACACATCACATTTTTTAACATCTTAATTTCTGACTAATTTGTAGTACGTGGAAAAGATAAATCTCCTTGCACTACAAAGAATTATGGTCAGATCTCTGACCATAACTACATATTATGTGTTCTCAATGTAAATTGTTTGGCATCCATGTCTGGAACACATAATAACTAAATTGCAATTGGCTACTTTGTCATAATCCTCTTATGTCCTGAAATCAAAATCATGGGATACTGAAATATTACAGCAGTCAAAAATATTTTATTGGCTCTTCATATGGAAAATTCTTCTAGAAGTGACACACACATTCCTAATTGGTCTTAGTATGCCCCCAGCTGACCAACATCTGCCTGACTGCACCATTTTTTCCTTAGTGCCCCCAGGACTATCTGTCTGGGGCTGGGACCACACCAGTAGTTGGTTTGGCAGGAGAAGTAGAACAGAACAGCCTGCAGTATCATATACACTGGCCCTGCATACTAGGGAGGATGCTTTTTTGTAGGCCTTAACTGGGTGGAGCTAGTGATGTCACACACATTAATGTTCCCAATGTCAGCTAGCTCCACCCTCATCAGATGCCATAGTTTTACAAACAATCTGGTCTACAATTATGGCACATTCTCTTGTCACTGAGGATGTGGCCACATCACAGACAGAAAATCTTTCCAGTACAACAGAGCTGGTAAATCCACTCTTTCCTACCCCTTCCTCATTGGCTTCACTAGCACCTGAGCTCTAGGTGATCTCAGTTCATCTGGGTATTAGTAAGGCTCCATCTCTCCCTCTCTCTCTCTCTCTCTCTCTCTCTCAACAGAATGTAGATGGCTACACCTATGTATATTTTAGAGAATTACCAGTTCACCCTACCAGCATGATTTTAGGACATGGGAGGAAAATAGAGACTTTAAAGCAAACCATTGAAGATGCAGGCAGATCATCCAAGCACCACGCACAACAGGCATCCCTGCCAGGGACCAAATCGAAGAATCGAGCATTCTGAGATGATAACACTAACTGCCACACCACTATGCCACACAATTTTAGAATAGGTTTTACTTAATCACTGAAATTAATGCTTCCTTTCACTTACGTTACCTGATGTGTATGTATTCTGATTTATTTGTATTCGCCACTGATCTACAAAATGTAGCATATGGTAGTGCTCTGTCATTCTGACTAGGTCATCATTCAGGACTGCAAATGCAACAAAAAACTTTAGTAATTGTGACGTCTGTGGTCAGGATCGATTCAAGTAGAATATCATAGTTTTTGATCAATGTTTTTAACTACAGCATATATTGTTACCACCTCATGTTAGCAATCGATATGAAAGAGGCAGTATCAGTATGCATTACAAAATCAAATGTTGCTCCTTGTACTCCCAACAAAACAGTATGCAGATGAATTTCAGCAGCATCCGTAATTATAACTGAAACGTGTTGATCACCTGATCTTGCTTTCAGGTATATAGTACTACTTTCAGGTGTGAAATGTATGCCCTTATCACAGCTGCAGTACCATGATATGTACATAGCATCATCTGGTGTAAACACTAAAGTCTGAAAATTTTAATTGTGTACTGAAGCTTTAAAATGTTGCTCTTATAGAACATCCATCACAGTTATTTAACTGGATAATTTCTCTGAATATGATTGTGTATGTTTCTGTAATCTTGATTCTGAACTCGAAAAACATTATCTGTTTTGACGCAGATATGTCAAACTTCTATCAGCAATAAGAAAGTGAACTGAAACAAGAAGGAGTATCACAGATTCACACTCAAACACACACACACACACACACACACACACACACACACACACACACACACACACACACACACACACACACACACACACATACACACACACCTGGGTGCGCGCTCAAGTGTGTGAGCTCACGCTGCATTCTTATCTGCAGTCAAACTAGAGGAACAAATTTACCAATGTTCATGTTTCTGAAGTGCTGTAGGAAACCAGAGCAGATGGATAAATCCACGCAGAGACACAGAAGCCAGTAGACTCCAAACAGATAAAAGCCAGAGCTAAGACCTTGACCAGAGCCACACACCGTGAGATGTCAGTGCTGCTAACCGTGCCACTGATCCACCGAATTTCCACTGATCCACTGCTGTCACACACATTCTGCTCCTTCCAGACCATCAAATAAATCATGTGCAATCCTGATGCTTGTAATTGAAAGCCACAGAAATTATAGCCACCTTGTTACTATTAAATACCTCACACACGCACAATTATAAGCCACAGCGATACTAGTTTTACTGTTATTTCAGAAAATACAGTACATTTTGAGTCCTGTAACCCCCCATTTTAAAGCTAACAAACAGTAAGTCACTTTTATCATCTGATGACCTGTGTACCCTTCACTTATAACTAACAGCAGTAAGTCACTTTCAGTGTCCTTTGCATCGCCTGACAGCCTGTAAAATTCTGTTAGTTATAACTAAGCATCAGTAAGTCACTTGTATCGTCTGACAGCCTGTGTACCCCTCAGTTATAACTAAGCAGCAGTAAGTCACTTGTATCGTCTGATGGCCTGTGTATCCTATTTTGTTATTAGAGGGAGTCTCTGATAGGAGATTCTATCCATAAAGCCCCCTCCAGCACGCCCCGTTAATAGGTTTAAGTCTCCCTCTTGTAAACCCTTGATGGATCTAGATTTTTTGAGGTGAAGCATATCATCAAATCTGGGTTTGACATGGCCTTTGTATGTTAGGCAAAGGTCACCTCTGAGCAATGTGTAGCTACTGAATAGAGCTGGGAGACCACACTAGGTCTTTTTTGCAAGTCGGCTTTTTACAGCTCTTATTGGTGGTCTGGGTCCAGCCAGATTAGATGAGGACTCACTTATAGTTTGTGGTCCGATCTCACCAGGAGGGGTATGTGTCGTGTTGAACATTGTGCTCCCATACTGTGATGATGAGATCTGGCATAAGCATTCCTGTGGGATAGACTAGTTTTTCCTATTGGCATTTGGATACAGTCTCCCAGGAAACTTTGGGCTAGGGTGTTTGGGCTTGAGTAGTGTCCCAGTCTATTATTTAGGTAATTGAAGTCACCTAGTATGATGGTGTTTGGTGATTTATCCCCCTCTAGTGTTTTCAGGGAAGGCGGAGGAGGTTGGAGTTTGTGTGAGTGGGCTTGCAACATGCTACAATTTGAGCAGTCTTTCGCTATGGTTAATTGCATCTGGATGGTCTCCCAGTCTTGTGGTGATGATGAATATGGATACCCTTTGCCCCCTCCTTTGGTATATTCCAGATTTTTGGGGCGGATGATATAGTGTAAGAACCTGATAGGATAGCTACCGGGTGCTCTTTCAGGAGCCTTGAACCAGGTTTTCGCACAGTATTAGATTGAATTCTGTTCTCCATACTGAGAAGGGCCCCGTGAGTGTGATTTTGAGATTTAGACTTCTGGCATTGAAGCAGCATTACCCTAGTTTTTTTTCTTTTTTGTGTTCTAGGGTGGTGGTTTAGTTTAGAAGCCTCAGCTTAAAAAAGGCACTATGGGGTGGCAAGAGCCTGCCACGTGGCCTCACAGAAACTTTCAAACAGTTCAGGAACAGCAAGCCTGTAACTGAACTTTTTAACTCTCAGAAAAGTGGGAAAAAAGCAAGATTTTTTTGTTTTTGTTTTTGTATTAAGTGCAAACAGGAAATTCAGCAAACAGCTTTTGGTTGTGCTCTAAATACAGCTACTAATACAGAAATCAAGTTTAACAAGCCAGAAAATGCTCAAGCTAGGCAGCTATGCAGAAAAACTTAGCAAATAAACAGAGAAAAATACTTAAAATCTCAAAAGTGGCTCCTTCTTCTCTCAGCTTTTTCCTCTTGGAGGGTGCTTCACCAACAGCCAACAAGCCTGACAACTAGGTTTTAAGAGAGGAAGATGAAGGAGTTATGGAAATGACCCTAGTGGCCAATAAAACTACAGTTTCAAGTCAGTAACCACAAGCTGCTCAATGTTAGTCACTCCCACTGATAAACACAGAGACCCTCCTTCAGCCCAAGCAAAATGGCCTCACAAACAGTTCAGGAACAGCAAGCCTGTAACTGAACTTTTAACTCTCAGAAAAGTGGGAAAAAGCAAGATTTTTTTTAAGGACAGAAAATATGCAAGTTTACAGCTACTAATACAGAAATCAAGTTTAACAAGCCAGAAAATGCTCAAGCTAGGCAGCTATGCAGAAAAACTTAGCAAATAAACAGAGAAAAATACTTAAAATCTCAAAGTGGCTCCTTCTTCTCTCAGCAAACCACGAGGCAACTAGGTTTTAAGAGAGGAAGATGAAGGAGTTATGGAAATGACCCCTAGTGGCCAATAAAACTACAGTTTCAAGTCAGTAACCACCTCTCCGGGGCAGTGATAAACACAGAGACCCTCCTTCAGCCCAAGCAAAAATGGCCTCACAGAAACTTTCAATAATTTGCGTAAATGCATGCAAGTCTTACGGTGTCACATTAGTGACTGTTTAAACTTAGCACTGACAACAAGGTGAGTTACTTTCACCTCCAGATAGGTTGCATGCCACGTGAGCAGTTAGAACTTTTTCTGTGAGTACTTCAGGCATCACATTATAATATAAAAATTATGGCTATGTAATGTATTTCAGCTTTGCTTGGCACAAAAAGTAGCCACACATTAAAGTAGTTCCAGCTGCTTCACATATGACATTAATCCTACAAGCCAGAATAACAAGCTAAAAACAGATGCTAGTCATTTTTCCCACAGACTGTTCATCTTTTGTCATTGACTCATGTTACCACCACTAAAGGTAAGTTCACAATATAGCTTGGTAAGTTTGCAACTGAGGTATTCTGCAATTTCACATAATATTGACCACTCTGACATTTTCTGTAGGAACAGAGTAATGGTTCACTTCTTGCTATAAGCTATATGGAGTTCATCAGGTTTTCTATTTTTAGTTTTATTTTTTAGGAAGGACATTTGACATCATAGCAGCTGTTGGAAAGTTTCTTGCAACCTTTACTGGACCAAAGTGTGATAGCACACTCAGTGCTATTTACTTCCTATAGGTCAGCTAGCAGTTCTAATTTTTACACATCCTGTTTTCCTCTGAAGAGACTGTGTCTTCAGAGGTTCATGTGTGGTGACTAGGCATGCAGTCAAGGAGATCACTGAGGAGTTTAGCCCAATTTCCAAATGCCCAAGGAAGACTGAAGGACTCAAACCCTGTACCATGTACGCAGCTCAGTAACAGCTCATAGCCGTAATCCTTTGCACTGTATGCATTATGGGTAAGACATGTATGCAGGCTAGAAGTGGTTAATCAGTTCTCACTCACGAACAATCTTACTCCCTACACCTTACTTCTTATATGCAAGTCTGCCAGATTAGGAAATACTGTGAATCTAAAATAAAATGCAATTAATTTTTTGCTTACCTGAAAGGGGGACTGCATAGTCCTAGTGACGTTTAACATGTTCTTTATATGACTTATTTTGTAATTTTACTTTGTCATGAAAATGTGCACTGATGAAAGCCAGCCAATTAGAGTGGTATAAGTGCCATGGAATCTTGTTTATTCTTCATGTGACATGTAGCTTCTGTTCCCAGAAAAAAGGAAATGAACACAGTTGGACAGTTTCAGCCAGTGCCACAGAAATGCTTCACTATCAGCTTCTATTGAAATGTTGGGACTCAAAAATGCCAAGTGTCAACATAATAAAACAATCTTGTGAAAACCTTTGATACTATTCTGTGTGATGACTCCACTGCTAACTATGGGAAACATGAATATAAATAGTTGCATTTTCTCAGTGGGTCATTAATTGGCTGGATGATAGAATATTCTGTGTTCTGAGAGATTGCCTTACATATTATCTGCAATTATACAGAGCTGAGCATATATTTTTTTGGTTATAGAGTTTAATTGTTGCTTCGATCTGTGTTGAAACTGTTGTCTCACTGTTCTGAGAGACTGATCGGCAAATAGCTGAGCTGAGAATATTTTTTTGGTTTTAAAGTTTGTACTGTTAGTTTTTGCTTAGATCTCTGTTGAAACTGTTTTGTCCCACCCACCCTCCATATTTTTGGTTTGTAGTTTAAATTTGGTGGCTTTTGCAGTTGCCCACCCCACTGTAGATTTGATCTGGGACATGCCCCTGTCCCATCTCTTTACCACATTCTACCTAATAAACTCTTTCTGCACTTGCTTTTAGTCCTTTTTAATTTAATTGCATTTTTTAAACTGTGTTTGGTCTAATATTGCTACATACTCTCGTGTGCTAGCTTGCACTGCATGTGAATTGGTTTTACTACTGTTTTTGCTACTTTTCTGTAAAAAAAAAAAAAAAATGAAAGCGTGTTTCCTACCTTTCCTGTAACTAGTGTTCCAGATTCAGATTTGCTGTATCCAGGACTGTATGTAAGCTTCTGAGTCCCCCAAGCCTTTCTGTGTTGGAGGGAAGCCTTCTAGCTTATCAGTGGGAGTGGTAAGCACTAGGTAACCTGTCTACCACATAAGTAGTGGTTCTGGCCCAGAATTTGTAGCTATTGGCCATTTGGGCAATTTCTTCCATCTCTCTCAACTTTCTGATTTGAAAGCCTGTATTTGCACTTGTTTCTGTCCGGTAACTCATCTAGTGCAGATACAGATTCTTAGTTTTAGCACTTAAATTTGCTTGTTCATGCTCAGCACTTGTTCAGAACTTGTAAGCACTAAATAAGCTACTAATTACTATAGCACTCTATCTTCCTCATTACCTAGAGGAAAACAGTTTTTGTACTTAATTTTCTCACTTGCTTAGAGAAAAACAGCTCTTGTACTCACTTTCCTCACTTATCTAGAGGAAAAACCCTGCAACTGTCTTTTTGCACGGTCTTGCACACAGAGCAGCGTCGGGCAGCGCCGGTTAGCTGGGGTATACTATTCCCGGCCCCACAAAGTCTGTGCTGTAAATTTTCCCTTTTAACTAGGCAAGCCTCAACTCAAGTGCTTCAGATCAGCTGTTCTTATTGCAGCACTTGCAAAACAGAAATCAGCACTTGTCATAATCTCCTAGACAGCACTATTATTCTCCAAGTTTCCTAGACAGCACTATTATAATATAGCATAAGACCCTCGATCATCCGCAGGACTTAAGTTCAATTTACTCTTCAAAGCATGTCCAGAGGTCAGCTTCAGGTGTACTCTCTAGTTCATCTGGTGGAACTGGGCATCCTGAGGCAATGTCACAACTGCCTCATGTATGCTGACAACCCTCTCATCTTACCTCTAGACACAAACACTTGTGAGAGATGCAAATACACAGCCAGACTGGAGGCTAAGCGCTCTCAACCCATGACTTTACAGACAGTCAAGAGGATAAGGGACACACTTGCATCACACCACCTGTCACACATGAATCTACAAAACAAGCACCGGCAAAACATACGCATAAATACACAAAAACATATTCGGAGGCACTAGGTACCAATCTGAAAAAGAAACAGTGCCCTCCAAAGCAGACAAGAAAGCAACCTGCACCCCCAAACACAAGCCAGAAAACACATAATTCACCTCATCAGTGTGCCTCACAACAGCCCTTAAGGCAAAACACCATACCTAACACTCTAGTAATAGAAGACTCTATAGTAAGGCACACAGATGTTCCACTCACCAGGCTGAACAAGGAGAAGGTTACTGTCAGCTGCCTGTCGGGTGCTCGGATCCGCCACATAACACAGGCACTTAGGTCACTCCAGAACAAGTACAAGTATGACACTGTCATTGTACATGTTGGTGTGAATGATCTAAGACGTACCTCCCTGGACTACATGAAAAGAGACATTGAGGAGCTCTCTGATCATGTAGCCCAAGCTGGAATGACCCTGACCTTGAGTAGCATACTACTTTCACCTAGAATGATACTACAATACAAAGACAAAATTATGGACTACATGAAAAGAGACATTGAGGAGCTCTCTGATCATGTAGCCCAAGCTGGAATGACCCTGACCTTGAGTAGCATACTACTTTCACCTAGAATGATACTACAATACAAAGACAAAATTATCAATTTCAACAATTGGCTAAGCTTCTGGTGTCATTCTAAGGGGATCCAGTGTCTGTCTACCTGGGATGACATGATAGACAAGCCATGCTATTTTGCCAGAGATGGGTTACACCTGTCACCCCTAGGTTTTCGAATACTGGCCAAGGCTCTTGCTGTCCCCATAATGCCTTTTTTAGGCAAGGCTCAAAGGACAAACCACCCACCGTAACCAGCACAGGTAACCAAAAACTAAGGGTAATGCTACTCAATGCCAGAAGTCTCAACCTCAAAATGCACACACTTGAGACTCTCCTCAGCATGGAGAAAATCGATGTTTGTGCAGTGACGGAAACTTGGTTCAAGGCTCAAGAGAGCACCCCAGCACTGCTAGGTTACAATTCATATCATACCTTCCGGCCTCAGTTACCGGATCGCAGTACAAAGGGCGGAGGTGTATCCATATTTATCAAGGATACCCATATCTCCAAGTTAGTAGCACAGCATGATGCCCCAGAGATCATCCATGCACAACTATCAGCAGGCAAAACCACATTTCAAGTTGTAGCCAGTTATAGATTGCCCACCATGTCCCAAGATGCTCACTCTGCATTCCTTGAGACAATGGAAAATATAAAGGTCCTACCCAACACCATAATCTTGGGTAATTTCAACTACCCTGGTATAGACTGGGTGAACTATCAATGTTCCAACTCCTATGCTCAGCGATTCATAGAATTTATACATTCAAATGCGCCCTTGAACAACTAGTATGTTCCCCCACTAGAGGGGGCAACATATTGGATTTAATCATCACAAATATGGGCGCCCATTGTACCACACCCATTATCACTCCCTCCTTGGTCAGATCCAATCACAAACTGATAACCCTGGTCTTCCTCACCCCTCCACCTCCCCCAGTCAAAGAAACCATAGTCAAAAACCTTTCCAAAGCAAACTTCAAACTACTTGCATCCGAAGTGGAAAGCTTCACTATTCCCTTGCAGAAGGATATCCAGGATTCAGAATCCTACACCAAGGCACTCTATATGCATCTTCAGGATTGCATGGACCGTGCTATCCCAAATAAAACCAAGACTCCTTCCTCAAGCAAAAAGAAACCAGTCTGGTGGACCCTGGCCATAAGCAAACTTTACAATAAAAGGAGGAGACTTAAAAAGGCCAAATCTCAAGTACAAAAATCATCCCTGATCAGCATTAATAAGAAATTGAGGGTCCTCATCAAGTCAACTAAAGCTAATTTTGAAAAGAAAAGAAAGTTGCCAAGGATGCCAAGGATAACCATAAGGCCTTCTATGGTTATGACAAAAACCTAAATGGCAATGCTCAGGTCTGTTCTGAGCTAGTACAAAATGGAACAAAATACACTGACCCTTCTGACATTGCCAACATCTTGGCTGACAGGTTCAGTGCAAATTTCTCCCTCCCCTCACCACCTACAGGGCCTATTACCATTCCAGGGGATTGTGTAAGTCCAATTATTACTGATACATTGGTTAACAAGGCTCTATCTAAAGCTAAAAACACTGCCTCCATGGGACCAGATGGTGTCCCAGGCTGTGTCATATGTGAGCTCCAAAAGGAATTAACCCCGCATCTTAATACCCTGTTCAGTCTCAGCCTCTCCACAGGATATGTGCCCATAGAATGGTGCACGGCAACGGTGGTCCCACTACACAAGGGTGGGGCTGCAACTGACCCTGGGAACTACCAACCAATATGCCTGACCAGTCTGATCTGTAAAGCTATGGAGCGAATCATTATGGAACTTATAAATGGAGAGATTGGGAACCTCCAGTCACTGGAACCCACACAGTTCGGCTTCGTCAAGGGCACATCATGCCTCTTGAACTTGGTGGATTTCTTTGAGACAGTTACTTAGGCTATAGATAAGGGAAAGGAGGTACACATGGCTTACCTTGACCTTGCTAAAGCATTTGACACCATTCCCCATTTAGGTATTATTGATAAGCTCACCAGCCTGGGCATAAACCCTTACGTTACAAGATGGATCGAAAACTAGCTCTCAGACAGAGCCCATAAAGTAAGAGTAGCGGGATCTATGTCTGAATCCAGACCAGTAATGAGTGGTGTGCCTCAGGGCTCTGTCCTGGGATTCCTGTTTGGCATATACTTCTCAGAAGTACAGGCAAGCATGGAAGGGCTGTGGCTGACTAAGTGTGCGGACGACTGCAAACTGGGTGCTGTAATAGAGTCTCTGGCCGACATGGAGATCTTCCAGAAGGGCCTAAATGAGACTGATTCATGGTGTCAAAGCCATGGTCTCAAGCTAAATGCAAAAAAATGCGTAGTAATCCCCTTTGGAAAAAAACAGAGTACCCGGAAACTACAACATAGGAGGTAATCCCCTGAAATCTGAAGAAGAAATAAGGGATATAGGGACTCAAGTAGATAGTCAGCTTTCCTTTGATAACCATGTTGCCAAAGTGGTTAGAAAATCCTTCTATGTGACCCATCTGATCATGAAAGGGTTTGCATCTAGATCTAAGGATGTAATGGTGCCCCTCTACTCTTCCCTCATCAGACCCATTATTGAGTACAATGCACCAATTGGAATGTAATTGGCTAGACATCTCCAGCAGCTGGAGAGACCACAGAGGTACCTAACCAAGAGGATTACAGGCTTCAAACAGTTGCCCTATGCAGCACGATTGAAAAAGCTAAGACTGTTCTTTGTTGCATACTGCTTTCTCAGAGGCGATCTCTGTCTAAAGTACAGAGCCATGTCCAACCCAGAATTGTTGAACATGTTCCATCTTAGCAAAACCAAATCTACTCGAGCTACACACTCTAGGGATATAAACCTCAACACAACAATGAATAGAACATGCTGGAGGGATAGATTCCCTTGGCAGAGACTTCCCTTACTATGGAACAGGGTCCTGATCTACATAGGACAGAGCCCCTCATTATCACTCTTCAAGAGGAACCTTGATGAGTGGATGGGTAACAGAAAGTTCATACCGGGGATCACACCAACAGCACTACTAGATAGGGGCCAAGGGTACTAGCTGCTAGTACAAGGATCTAGGGAACTACTAAAGGGGTGGTGAATACCCCACAATGTGGCTGAGCTAATATATGCCTTCAGGCAGATAGCCCAGTACCAACCTATGAACCTATTCACGGCAGGAGTAGTTGTATGTTCTCAGAAGCTGTACATATTTATAGGGAGTGTTCTCCAATGTTCAGTAACTGGATCATTTCTGTTTAATATATTTATGATCATATTTAAAAGTTGAAGGGGCATTTGGGTCAGACTCAAAATAGGCTATGTGGTAGCTAATATAAAAGAAAAAAGCATTTCACTGCACTCAATCAGTTCAACAACAGAATTTGTAGTGTTTTACACTATAGAAACAAAATGCCCATACTGCCCTTATGAAATGAGGCAACATGTATATTGTTCCATAGATTCAAGTAAGGACATGAGGGATGTCATTGATAAACCATTCAAATTTGGTGGTAATGCAGACGTTATGGACTGAGAATAGGACAAAGGAAGAACATATAAACTTATTTCAGAGTATGATAAGGCCTGTAACTGAATACTGTGGTGCAGTTTGTAATTATAAAAATATACAAATGAAGAGATTGGAAAAGATTCAGAAAAAGTTAGTCAGTTGGAAGGAATGAGAGCCTATGTTCCATGGAGAGACTAAAACAAATCGGGACTATATTTGGTCAATTACAGGCTCATCAGGGGTAACCTGCATAGATGCTTCTGCATTGAAGAGCTCAGTACATGCATTGTGGTGTTCTTTTGTGTCTCATCAAATTAATGCAATCAATAATAACCATTGCGATGTTTTCCAAATTTTAATACCATGTCAAAGAAGATAAATGTATTTAATAAGGGGCAGCTAGAGTCTGGAATGAACTCCCTATTGGTGCTAGAGCAGAATCTAGTTTAAACAATTTTAAAAATCAAGTGGGTATATGACCCATGTGTTGTAGGATACAGGCACCTTTTTTATTTTAAACAGCTTTATTAAATAATCACTTAAGACATAGACAAACATATATTTATATAGAATTAAACAAACAAATTAACATGCTCCCAGTTACAAATGTTATACATCACATGTATTCTGTAAAAGAAAACAAACAATATTATCACATTCCTCATTACAAAGTGATACAGCAATGTATTCTGTAAAAGAAAACAAACTATATTATAGCATTCCCAGTTACAAACATTATACAACACATGTATTCTGTAAAAGAAAACAAACGATATTACCACATTCCCAGTTACAAACGTTATACGGCACATGTATTCTGTAAAAGAAAATAAACCATATTATCAAAGTCCCAGTTACAAACATTATACAGCACATGTATTCTGTAAAAGAAAACAAACCATATTATCACGTTCCCGGTTACAAACATTATACAGCACATGTATTCTGTAAAAGAAAATAAACCATATTATCACATTCACAGTTACAAATGTTATACAGCACATGTATTCTGTAAAAGAAAACAAACCATATTATCACATTCCCAGTTAAAAAAATGTTATACAGCACATGTATTCTGTAAAAGAAAACAAACCATATTATCACATTTCCAGTTACAAATGTTATACATCACATGTATTCTGTAAAAGAAAATAAACCATATTATTACATTCCCAGTTACAAACTTTATACAGCACATGCATTCTGTAAAAGAAAACAAACCATATTATCACATTCCCAGTTAAATAAACCATTTTATCACATTCCCAGTTACAAATGTTATACAACACATGTATTCTGTAAAAGAAAATAAACCATATTATCACATTTCCAGTTACAAACGTTATAAAACACATGTATTCTGTAAAAGAAAACAAACCATATTATCACATTCCCATTTACAAATGTTATACAGCACTTGTGTTTTGTAAAATAAAATAAACCATAAGAAAAAAAAACATATTATCACATGTATTGTGTAAAAGAAAATAAACCATATTATACCATGACCCCCCATTAATATTCCAAAACGTGCACGCTGATTGGCCAGCGTGCACATTGTAAATTGACTTATACTAATGGAAAAAGGTCCGTCGCCGGACTTTTCCATTAGTATAAGTCTCTTTTAAAACACTGTCTCGCTATGTTAAAAGAGTTTAACATAGCGACACAGGTTTAAAAAAAGCAACGGAGATCTCCGTTGCTTTTTTTAAAGCTGTCTCGCTATGTTAAACTCCTTTAACATAGCGACACATTGTGTAAAAAGCAACTGAGATCTTGCTTTCTCCATTGGTTTTTTTTAAACCTGTCTAGCTATGTTAAATGGGTTTAACATAGCGAGACAGCTTTAAAATAAGCAACAGAGATCTCCATAGCGAAACAGTAAAAAGCAACGGAGATCTTGCTTTCTCCGTTGCTTTTGGCCACAGCTCTGATGTACTGCGGAGGCATGCGCAGTACATCAGAACTGCAGCAGATACCAGACAGCTGCGGAAGGGCAGCAAAGAGGCATTATACAATGCCATTATTTAAGAAAAGTAATTACTTCTTTTCTTAAATAATGTCATAGTATAATAGCAATAACCCACTTCTGGGTGTGGGTAATGCGGGATTTACCCACGGTTGTCTTTGTTTGGTCCCTCGGGCTTCGCCCTTGGGACCAAACCACACCAACCGTGGGTAAATCCCGCATTACCCACACCCAGGCATGGGTTATTGTTATATTATCACATTCCCAGTTACAAACGTTATACAGTACATGCATTCTGTTAAAGAAAATAAACCATATTATTACATTCCCAGTTACAAATGTTATACAGCACATGTATTCTGTAAAAGAAACAAACTATATTATCACATTCCCAGTTACAAATATTATACAACACGTTTTCTGTAAAAGAAAAAAAAACATATTATCACATTCCCAGGTGCAAACGTTATGCAGCACATGTATTCTGTTAAACAAAACAAGCCATATTATCACATCCCCAGTTAAATAACCCATATTATCACATTCCCAGTTACAAATGTTATACAGCACATGTATTCTGTAAAAGAAAACAAACCATATTATCACATTTCCAGTTACAAACGTTATACAGCACGTGTGTTCTGTAAAAGAAAACAAACCATTTTATCATATTCCCAGTTACAAATGTTATACAGCACATGTATACTTTTGTATAACTGTCATCAATCCATCATTTCATAAATTGCTTAATTTTTTCCTTCCATTAAACCTCACTCCTCCTTCAAAACATTATTCTGCATGTATTATTCCCACACTTTCCATTTTGTCTATAAAATCTGGTGCTACCCTTTTCTAAAGTTCTCACTTCCAGTTCTTTTATCTCTGTTACAATATTCAGTACTTCATACAGTGTTGCTTTAGGCTTTGCTTTCCATTTTCTAATAATTGCTTTTTTGGCAGCCAACAAAATTAAACTTAACTAGACCTTTCTGTTTCTAGGGGGTCTGTATCCCAGCTCAAAAATCATTTCCTTAGTTATACCCATTTGTTCACCCAACAAATCTGCTACTCTGTAGGGAATTTTAAAGTCTGCCAACTCATTACAATCCCAAAACATATGGTCCCAGTTATCTTTTTCTTCTCCATCACACCTCCAAGATTTGGTATCCATGTGAGGAAGAAAATAATCTTTGAAGTCTGCTTGGGGTATAAAAACACCTATGCAAACACATCTAGGCAAAGATCCTAAACCTTCTGGACATTGTTGCATATTTGAGAGCCATACATATGTCCTTCCGTTGTTCTCTTGTAAATTGCTTATCTAGTCTCTCTTCCCCGTCTTTTCTAACATCTGCCAATTGATTCTTATAGTATCATGTAATATGTTTACTAATTATCCCTTTAAACAACAGATTCTGTTCTAGATTCAACTAAAAACTCTACCAGAGCAGATCTTTCATTTAAGATTCCCTTATCCCTTTGTCTTTGCCTATATTCTGATATCAATCCCTCACAGGGAAGGCAATCACTGTCCTGCAATCCAAATGTCTTCTTGGCCTCATCCCACTCTATTAACTTTCCTGCTATAGTTATTTGTTCCCAATATCTTGGTTCCTTTGCTAGTTTTCTCCAGGAAATTCCAGCCCCTCTTGCCTATTTTCTGTACACTTTGCTGTCATCAATATTGGAAAATCTGCTTTCTCCATTCTCATGTTGGCGTAGTTCTTAGAATCCTTTCTGGTACTTTCTGTTCTGCATTGTTGTTATTATTCTCCTTAAGGATCGGCATCCAACATCACAGTCTCTCTTATTCCTTGAATTTCCCTGCTTCATCATCATTATCATGATCATCGCTGTCCATTTCGAATTATAACCTTGTGCTTGTGGTATGTATATGAGTCTTAAGTTTGTAACATTAAAATAGCCCTTTGAATCAGGTAAACCTAAACTTCCTTGTATTATTGGAAGGGTCAGCTTATCGCTCTTAACTCTTGCCCTGTTCCTGTCCCATATACATTCCTTCAACTCTTTGTTAATTATTGTCCACACCTTCTCTGCTGGTTGATAAAAAATGCCTGACCCATATATAAAACTAAAGGGACTAAAAACATTTTCACTGCTTCTATCTTACTATCTTTATCCATTCCATTTCCTCATATTTTGTATTATTTTTTGTTTAGTCTCTTCCCACATATCCTTAGCTGTCATAACAGAATCCTTTGAGATGCCTTTTTAGCCTAAACTATGGCTGTGAGCATGTGTGGACAAATACAATGTAACATTGTAGTTATAGGATATATTTTCACCTCTAGAAATTTACCTAATAGTAATCAGATTTTGGGTTCTGAATTAGCACAATGCAGCTGTCTTTTAATGACTGGCAGAGAGCACAGAGATTTAAGGCTATGAACTCTTATTGAGCTACTTCCTGTTGAACAGGGTTCAGTTCCTTCACCCTTCATTTACTTACTTTATGACCTTGACCAATACAGGTAACCAGACAGTGATTTTTAGGCAATTGGGTGTTTGGACTGGGCTCGTTTACAGTCTTGTGGACTGCATAGCTAGCTCTTCATTGCACTCTGTCCTCCATGGTGGCCCCAGCACAGAACTGCTGATTTCAGTAGGAACTCTACATGTCCTTGGTTGGTCTTAGTACAGAACTGCTGATTTCAGTAGGAACTCTACATGTCCTTGGCTGGTCTTAGTACAGAACTGCTGATTTTAGTATGAACTCTACATGTCCTTGGCTGGTCTTAGTACAGAACTGTAGATTTCAGTATGAACTCTACATGTCCTTGGCTGGTCTTAGTACAGAATGGCTGATTTCAGTAGGAACTCTACATGTCCTTGGTTGGTCTTAGTACAGAACTGCTGATTTCAGTATGAACTCTACATATCCTTGGTTGGTCTTAGTACAGAACTGCTGATTTCAGTAGGAACTCTACATGTCCTTGGTTGGTCTTAGTACAGAACTGCTGATTTCAGTAGGAATTCTACTTGTCCTTGGTTGGTCCCAGAATAGAACAGCTGATTCCATTGTTTATTCTAATTGTCCATGGGTGGTTCCTTAACTGACCTGTTGATTCCAGTGTGCACTATACTCCTCCTTTGGTGGTCCCAGTACAGACATGCTGATTCCATTGTTCATTCTAATTGTCCATGGGTGGCTCTATACTTTCCTGGTCAACAAATGTTAAATAAAAAATAAATAAAAAATACTGACCTGTTGAGTCCAGTGTGCACTATACGCCTCCTTTGGTGGTCCCAGTACAGAACTGCTGATTCCATTGTTTATTCTAATTGTCCATGGGTGGTCCCTATACTGACCTGTTGAGTCCAGTGTGCACTATACTTCTCCTTTGGTGGTCCCAGTACAGAACTGCTGATTCCATTGTTTATTCTAATTGTCCATGGGTAGTCCCTATACTGACCTGTTGATTCTGGTGTGCTCTCTACTTCTCCTTGGGAAATCCCAGTAAAGAACTGCAGATTCTATTGTGCACTTGGCTAACCCAGTACAGAACCTCATGATTCCTGTGTGCTCTCTACTCCTTCTTGGTGGTCCCAGTACAGAATTGCTGATTCCAGTGTGCTTTATACTGCTCTTTGGGTGGTCCCCGTACAGCAGTACATTACTGGTCCCAATGTGCAGATTACTAATGCATGCCGACTTATGAAGCATTTATTAATAGCGTGCAAACTCAGTAAGCACTTTCTGCTGGAAACAAACTTCTTTACACTGATTCAGTTTTTTGTATGGAAAAGATTTAAATAATTCCAAACAAAAGAAAAGAAGAATAATCTTTATGTATTACAGAATTAACATTTGAAACAGCAGCAGTCCCATAAAAGCTTTTGTACCAATCCAAATCCATCTATCCATCCATACATCCATCCATGCATCCAGCCAGCTAGCCAGTTTCTGATACATACTTTATCCTTCCCAGAGTTGCAGGGACATTGGAGCTTATCTTTTCCCTTTTCCACTGTTCTATGTACTCTAAAATGTCTCTGGAGATTCCGCCTCCACCACCAATCATGACAATCCATTCCATATGTCCATTACTCTCTCTGTGAAAAAGTGCTGTCAATGGTCCAGGGGGTAGAAAACTCCTACAATATGCTGAAATTGTTCTTCTCAGCGCTATCCTCTGTCACGTAGTTCTCCAGTTCCTTACTCACATATGTCCCCTAATCCCTTCACTGTTGTGTGTGACCTAGTAAGGCATCGTGTTGAAGTCCAGACATAGCACATCTTTTTGTATTCTCCTGTCAGCTTTACCAGTAAACCCCTCATAAGACTGAAACCACGCTGGCCATTTCCATGATTCCCTCTTGCCGTTCCCTGACACTGATGTTAAGCTAACAACCCCATAGTTTCCTGGATTTTTCTTTTTTCCCTTGTACAAGGGTACAACAATTATTGGATTTTAGTTCACTAGCACTTCTGCACACCAGCTAGTGATCTGAAGAAGATATCTGTCATTGGGTTTTCCAAAACACTGATGAGATTTTTGAGGATTCTGGGAGGTAGTCCATCTGGTCATTGTGCTTTATCCTGCATATAAGCAGTCCCCTCTAAACCTCCCCCCTTTTACACAGTTCCCCATTATTAACCATCCTCTTTCTGGACATGGCACATTCTTTTCCCTTCCTTTTGTGAAGACTGAAACAAAGTGTTTTTTCAGTGTTTCTACTTTTCCAAGTTGTTTGTGTTATCCCTTCCATCTTTACTCACTTTGGTCAGTTCTGTATTTCATTTCTTTGTAAATATAAATATTTTTAACAGGTTCCGGAGTGTAGCTCTCAAGACATTACTCTGCGAGCTACATCGCCAAAACCAAATGGGTGCAGCAGCACTTTGCCGTAGAGCAATACGGTGCATAGCCACTGCAGCTGTAAACTATGAATGGAAATATTTCACTTGGTGGTGATCCTTACAGACAGCTGCCTGGCTGTATTCAAGCAGACACAGCCCTACTAGATGTGTAACACATTCCTTATTCTCATATAAGGAATGTGCCTGGCTGTATTCTAGCAGAGACAGCCGTGCTAGATGTGTAACACATTCCTTATTCTCATACAAGGAATGCGCCCAGCTGTATTCTAGCAGAGACAGCCGCGCTGGATGTGTAACACGTTCCTTATTCTCATTCAAGGAATGAGTCCGGCTGTATTCTAGCAGAGAAAGCCACGCTAAATGTGTAACACATTCCTTATTCTCATTCAAGGAATGCGTCCGGCTGTATTCTAGCAGAGAAAGCCACACTAAATGTGTAACACATTCCTTATTCTCATTCAAGGAATGCGCCCGGCTGTATTCTAGCAGAGACAGTCGTACTGGATGTGTAACACATTCCTTATTCTCATTCAAGGAATGCGCCTGGCTGTATTCTAGCAGAGACAGCCGCGCTGGATGTGTAACACATTCCTTATTCTCATTCAAGGAATGCACCCGGCTGTATTCTAGCAGAGACAGCCACGCTAGATGTGTAACACATTCCTTATTCTCATTCAAGGAATGCGCCCGGCTGTATTCTAGCAGAGACAGCCACACTACATGTGTAACACATTCCTTATTCTCATTCAAGAAATGCGCCCAGCTGTATTCTAGCAGAGACAGCTGCACTAGATGTGTAACACATTCCTTATTCTCATTCAAGGAATGCGCCCGGCTGTATTCTAGCAGAGACAGCCACGCTAGTTGTGTAACACATTCCTTATTCTCATTCAAGGAATGCGCCCGGCTGTATTCAAGCAGAGACAGCCGTACTACATATGTAACACATTCCTTATTCTCATTCAAGGAATGCCCCCGGCTGTATTCTACCAGAGGCAGCCACACTACATGTGTAACACATTCCTTATTCTCATTCAAGGAATGCGCCTGGCTGTATTCTAGCAGAGACAGCCGCACTACATGTGTAACACATTCCTTATTCTCATTCAAGGAATGCACTTATTTCATTATTTATTTATTTTATTGTCAGACACGGCTGTCTCTGCTTGAATACAGCCGGGCAGCTGTCTGTAAGGATCACCACCAGGTATAATATTGCCGTTCATAGTTTACAGCTGCAGCGGCTATGCTTTTCAGCAGTATTGGTCTATGGCAAAGTAATGCTGCAGCCATTTGGTTTCAGCAATGTAGCTCACAGGGAAATGTCTTGCGAGCTACACGCCGGGACACATTTTTAACCTACTGGCTTAAACATGTCATTAAGTAGGAAGTGTTTAATTAATGAATTGGTTTATTTTGTTGTGATTTGTTTTTAATTGGTTATTGAGTATATTTAAAATGCTGTTTTATTTGTGTCATTTCCCTGGGAGTCTGTACTGAGGTGTCATTATTTTATTGTTTACTATACAGTGCTATTTGTGGCTCTTTTCTCATATTTATTTGTTTTCTTTTCTAAGTTATTTATTTTCAAAGTATGCTGATCAAATTCTCTTTCTTTCATTTAGTCATTTGTAGCCTTTATCATAGTATCACAACTTGGGCAGCCACGGTGGTGCAGCGGTTAGTGTTGCCACCTCACAGCAAAGGGTTCTCTGGTTCGATCATTGGCTGGGGTACCTTCTGTGTGGAGTCTGCATGTCCTCCTTGTGGTCATGTGGGTTTCCTCTGGGTGCTCCAGTTTCCTCCCACATCCCAAAGACATGTTGTAGGTGGATTGGATACTCTAAATTGGCCCTAGGCATGAGTGTGTGCATGTGTGTGTGCCTTCTGTGGAAGGTTGGGCGCTGGGCTGGCAACTCAATACCGTAAAACTCCACTGCCAATCATGAGTGGACAGGTGATCTGATGTGGCGACCCCTAACCGGGGAAAAGCCGAAAGAAGAAGAAGATCATAGTATCACAACTTCTAAAGGCATTATGACCACAGCTTTCAGTTTGCAAAATCTTTGTAGGCACATCTTGTACAGTGTGGTCTTATTCTGTGCTCTCTGAAAGTAATTCATGGTACGTATGTATGTGTACATTTAAATATGTATACATATATCTTTGTCTCGATCTATATATTATTTCCAGAGTACTTACTTCTCTTTGTGTGGTTAAGTTTTCACAGAGTATGACTGTCTCTTTTGAAAGTCTAATTACCTTGAGGCCAAAGACAAATCTTCTTTCACTAACAGCCAAATAATTAACAAAGTCTGAAAATTATTGTCCACTAAATGGTGCCTTGATGTTATTTCTGAGTACCTGAGATAATAAAAATATTTTGTCCATGATAGGAGTTACTGTAAGTACAGTAATGCCTGAAACGAGTTCCACTACTGCAAATGTGCTGTATTTATTTATTTACTATTTGGTAATCAGGTAGTTGGTCAGGTCTGAAGATCCTTTTCAGCCATGACTTAAAAATGCAGAAACAAAAGCAAGCCACATGCATAATTAAGAAGCACATAATACATTAGAACAAGTGCAAAACCAAATCTTGTGCGTCCCATGTTGTCATTGCATTAGACTATCTGTTGTACTTGTCAATGTAAGAAAACACTATAATTTTGTGGGAGTGTTTCTCCCGCTAAAGAAATGCAATAAATAAATAGATAATTAAGGTCCTTGGAACAAACATATACTTTTTGCAGATCGTTACGACTGTTACGAAGTATTATGTACAGAGAAACACTACAGAGACAGAGTTAACTGTAAAACCAAAGCTGTTTACAAAATTTACCGCATACACATAAATTCTGTCTTGAATTTAACATTTCAGGAAGGAAGAAGGACAACATTTCCTGCAGGAGGTACCATGATGTTATAGGTTCATAGGTTCATAGGTAGGTACTAGGCTATCGGCCTTGGGGCCTATACAAGCCCAGCCAAAAAGGTACCCTGGCTTTTGCCACCCAAGAAAATTATTTTCCTGTGCCACTGTCGAGCAGAGCCACAGAGGTGATCCCCGGGATGAATTTCCTATTTCCCATCCAATCATCAAGATTTTTCTTGAAGAGTGCTAATGAGGAGCTTTGTTTGATATAGATAGGTAGTTTATTCTAGAGTATGGGAAGTCTCTGGGACAGGAATCTATCCCTCCAGCATGTTCTGTTTATTGTGCTGACAAGGTTTATGTCCCTAGAGCGTGTAGCTCGGAGGGTTAGGGATTTCTTTAAGTGGAGCATATCCAACAGCTCTGAGTTTGACATAGCTTTGTATGTTAGGCAGAGATCACCTCCGAGTAGGCTATATGCGACGGAGTAAAGCTGGAGTTTTTTGAGACGGTCTGCGTAGGGCATCTGTTTGAGGCCGGTAATCCTCTTTGTGAGGTATTTCTGCAGCCCAGTTGTTGTAGATGTCTTGTGAGGTACATACCAAAAGGGGTGTTGCACTCTATAATGGGTCTAATGAGTGATGAGTAGAGGGGAACAATGACCTCTTTTTTTCTGGATGAGAAACCTTTTGTGATGAGGTGTGCCACATAGAAGGATTTCCTGACTACTGTGGCAATGTGATTATCAAAGGAGAGACTACTGTCCACCTGTGTCCCAAGGTCTCTTATCACACTTTCGGTGTTAAGTATACTACCGCCTATGTTGTAGTTCATGGGTACAGAGTTTTTACCAAAGGGGATGACAATGCACTTTTTGGCATTGAGCTTGAGGCCATGGCTTTGACACCAGGCATCTGTCTCAGTGAAGCCCTTTTGTAGGATGTCCACATCATTAGAAGTTTTGATTATGGCTCTTAGTTTGCAGTCATCTGTAAACTTCATTAGCCAAAGACCTTCTGTGTTAGCCAGTACTTCAGAGAAGTAGATACCAAACAGGAGAGGACCTAGGACTGAACCCTGTGGTACTCCACTTATCACTGGTCTGAAGTCGGATTTGGAGTCTGCTACTTTCACTGTGTGGGTTCTGTCAGTGAGCCAGTTGGCAACCCATCTTGTGACATAGGGATTTATATCTAGTTTAGTGAGTTTATCTATAATTCCAGATTGGGAGATGGTGTCAAAAGCCTTGGGAAGATCTAGATAGGCTGTGTGAACCACCTTACCCTTGCATACGGCTTTGGTGACTGCTTCAAAGAAGTCTATCAAGTTTAGGAGACATGATCTGCCTTTTACAAACCCAAACTGGGGGGGTCCAGAGTTTGGAGATTACCAATATCGTTGTTCATAAGTTCCATGATGATATGTTCCATGGCCTTGCAGACCATGCTCATCAAGCTAATGGGGCTGTAGTTCCCGGGGTCTGTGGTGGCTCCCCCCTTATGGAGTGGGATAACCATCACTGTGCACCATTCAGCAGGCACAAAGCCTGAATTGAGGCTATGATTGAACATGGTACTTAGGTGGGGTGCCAGTTTGTTCTGTAGTTCATGTAGAACGCAGCCTGAGATGTTGTCTAGTCCCATGGATGCTGTGTTCTTGGCTTTGGAGAGTGTGGTGTTTACCTGTGCAGCTGTGACTACAGGAACTTTGTATTCTTCCGGTATAGAGATGAGCTCTTTAGGGGTGAGAGGGGGGTAAAGTTAGCACTGAACCTATCTGCCAGGATGTTGGCAATATCAGTTGGGTCTGTATATAGTGTATATACTGTATATAGTGCTGTTGTGCTGTAACTCAGAGCAGATCTGAGTGTTGCCATTGAGATTCTTGACATAGCTATAGAATGCTTTGTGGATGTCTTTAGAATTAGTGATAATTTTGCTTTCATAACTAGCTTTGGATGATTTTATCAGGGATCGCAGCTTCTTACTGAGGCTGACCAGGGAGCTCCTCCACTCATGGGATTTTACTCTCTTTTGCAACAGTTTCTTCCTTCTGTTGTACAGTTTGTTTATGGCAGGGGACCACCAGATTGGCTTCCTTTTTTGGAGGATAGCATCTTAGTTCTATTTGGGATAACACGATCCATGCACTCATGTAAGTGCTTATAAAGTGCAATTGTGTAGGATTCAGTAGTCATAACTGTATTGTCCATCTGCATGGGTGTCATGAAGCTCACCACTTCTGTCTTAAGAAGCATGAAGTTGGATTTGGAGAACTTATTTACCATGGTTTCCTTAATGGGGGGTGGGGGCAGGATGTGGATACCTAGGGTAATTAGCTTATGGTCGGATTGGACCAATGAGGCATTGACTTCAGGTGTGGAACACCCATCACTCATGTTGGTAATGACTAGATCAAAGATATTGTTGCCCCTGGTGGGGGCGTGGATAAGTTGATCCAGGGCATTGGAGTTTATGAAGTCCAGAAAGCCTTGAGCGAAGGAGTTGGTACATGAGTAGTTTTCCCAGTTAATGGTGGGGTAGTTGAAATCGCCCATTATTAGGGGGTTTGGTTGAACCCTAATATTTCCAGTACATCAAGAAAAGAGGAGTGGGAATCCTGGGGCATGGTGGGTGATCTGTAGCAAGCTACAATTTGGATTGCAGTTTTCCCCAGAGTTAGTTGCACTTGGATAACCTCTGCTGCATTATGCTGAGCAACTAGCCTGGAGGTGTGGATATCCTTAATGAATATAGACACACCTCCGCCTTTGTGTTCCGGTCCATGTTACATGGCCAAAACGTGTGGTATGAGTTATAGCCTGGTAGTGCAGGGGTGCTCTCTGGTGCCTTGAACCAGGTCTCAGTCACTGCACAGATATTGATGTTCTCCATTTTAAGGAGTGCCTCGAGTGAGTGCATTTTGAGATTTAGACTTCTAGTTGAGTAGCATCACCCTCAGTTTTTGCTTGCCTGTTCCTGTTATCATGGTAAATTTGTCATTTGAACCTTGCCTAAAAAAGGCACTATAAGGGTGGCAAGAACCTTAGCCAGTATCCAGAATCCCAGGGGTGACAGGTGCAGGCCATCTCTGGCAAGCATCGTGGTCTGTCGACCATGTCACCCCAGGCAGACAGATACTGGATCCCTTTAGAATGGCACCAGAAGCTTAGCCAATTGTTGAAGTCAATCATTTTGCCCTTGTACTGCGGCATCATTCTGGGTGATGGCAGAATGCTACTCAGGGCTAGGGTCATACCTGCCTGGGCTACAAGATTGGAGAGCTCCTCTATGTCTCTTTTCATTTAGTCCAGAGAGGTACGTCTCAGGTCGTTCACACCAACATGGACAATGAAAGAGTCATATTTGTACTTGTTGTGGAGTGACCTGAGTGTGTGGGTTATGTGGCGGATCCTGGCACACAACAGGCAGCTGACAGAATCAGCACAGAATGTTGAATTATAACACACTAGTCATAGGTGTCTCTATAGTTGGGCACACTGATGTCCCACTCACCAGGCTAAACAAGGAGAAGGTTACTGTAGGTAGTATGCTGTTTGATGGCAAATTATATGCTTAAGTATTGTCCCTAAAGCACTTACACTCAGATTCCTTGTGCAAGTGCTTGGATAAGGCCTTTTTGTTCATAGTTTAGTACTAAGCTAACTTGCCTTGCGAGCCATTGTAAGCCTAGCCAATTATCCCTTGTCAGACTCAAACCTTGCACCTTGTGTTTGTAAGGCAAACACCTTAGCCATTAAGTCACCCTCCCAAATCACCTCTCAGACTCAGTGGGAGACTCTAGGCTCCCTAAATTCAGGTGGGAGTCGGTCCCATTATGTTGACTAGATAGGCGAAGACACATTCTCCACCATGTGGATGTCTGATTAATGTGATATATTTCTTCTGCATATTTGTAGGGAATAAACCTGATCTTGGATGGGTCATTTCTGTCTCAGTGGTATTGTAGTGTTCATTGTTTAGTATTTTGTGAATAAGAGTGCCTGTGAGATAAGCTGACTTTTCGGTGACTGGGAGACAATTTAAATGTTGTAGAGGGTTACAATAGTGAGATCTGCTGTTAGCAAGTAGGGCATATCTGCAGATTTTATTTTCTGTTATCCGAATTCTTTGGAAATGTTGTGCTGAATAAAGGAAATCAGGCCAAATTCCAATTTAGGGAAATGCCATTTCTGGCTATGGAGAAGCAGGCTGAAGGGAGAGTATATGAAGGATTCTATAGCAGAGTTTAATTTAGATAATACGGTGCTTGTTATTTTGTGTATGTGATTTGAAAAAGTTAGAGAAGTATTAAGGCTAAGAGCAGGGTATTTGTATTCAGAAATGCGGGGAATGATGCTGCTGTGGTTATCAGCGATACTGATAAGAGGTAGACGGGAGAGCTGCGGGGTTGGGGGGTTGTAAATAGCATAAGGTTGACTTCTTTTTTTTGTTAAATTGGAAGGTGATTACAATTAGCCCAGGTGCATAGTTTAGAAAAAACAGAGATCAGAGTGGCATTTACTTGCTTGATATAGAAGGATGTCATCTGCATGCAGTTTGATATCAATGGATAAAAGGTTGTTTGTAAGGTCATTGACAAATAATGAAAACAGAGTGAGACCTAGAATTGAACCTTGTTGCACACCACCGTTTAGAGTGCCAAGCAGTGTTAAGAGGTTGTTACTGTGGACTTGGAATGTTCTGTTCTCCATGTATCTTGGGAACCACTTCATAGTGTTGTAGCCAAAATTAAGTTTAACAGTTTCAGGTGCTCTGGTAATATGTACAAATATCCCAGCAGTGACCAGACCATCATTAATGATATAACTGTAATCATAAATGATCCCAGCAAAATTTTCTATGGACAAAGGACCATATAAATGGTTGTGTCCAGGTTGCTTGGAATATGTACTTGACAAAGTTAGGTAAGTGGGATATGTTGATAGGCTCATAGGAGGTGCACAGCAGTCGGACATATCTGTAATGTACCTGAAAGCATTGTGTCCCTTATACTAACACACTTCTCATCACTCTTGTGTGTTTCACGCACAGACTGGAACATTCCAGTTCGCTGTGACACATTTATTACTAATCTTACTCCCCCTTAAATGAATTGTCATCAGCTATGAGAATGAGATCACTTTGGAATTTAACAGATTCTTCTTAAAAATGGAAAATTATACATTTTATCAGTGATTATTTATTTATTATTTATTTATTTATTTATTGCAGTTGGTTTACCAGGATAGTCCATTGAACCCGTTTTCAATGGAGTCCTGGGGAGAAAAGCTCCAAAAATACATTTTACATACTTACAAACATATATTCACATATACATTCAAAGTTTAACAATAGGTAAAAAAGAAAGCAAAAAAATGTACAGCTAAATACATTGTGCAGAAAAACGTAATAATTATTATTTAGCACAGAAATATCCATTTATACAGAGTAGTTAGGAAAACTTAGTTACTAGAATGGAAGAGGAGGTACAGTGACATGATGAAGTGGTGGAAGAAGAAAATATATGGACTTATCTAATAATTTCTATAGAATTTTGGGTATATTAAGATGAAGCAGAGCACTGGCGGATGAGAGAAGAGAAGAGTAGGTTATGTAGGGTGCATATATTATACTTATGCAAAGTATTTGCCAATGACGTAAAGTTTTTGTAACATTGAATTATTGCTTGTTCCTGTTTGAAATGTTTCCAGGCTGAAGGTTTTTGAAAGGCTAGTCTGGTAATTAAATATTCAATACTGGTAGGGGTCAGGACAAAATGTCAACTGGGATTTCTTCCTCTTTTTTAAAAAAATGCAGCAAAGAAATAGACTGTAACATTTACCTCTGTCTTTCTGTGATCTGTGAAAAACAGTGCATGACGAGATTGCATACCCCTCAATTTGAAGGAGGCGCAGGCTTCCTCAAAATGGGTTGATGTATAGGTCTGGAGTCATAGGCTTGCTTACATATTTGTTGACATCATTGTGTCCAACTATAGTAAAAATTCTAGTCCATGAAGAAGATAAGTCTACGATCATCTCTTTGTTCTAGCCAAATCATTTTAAAAAAGAGCGGAAATGAAAATCACACCACAAGTGTACAACAACAGGAACCAATATGACAGTATACAAGTAGCTGAGAAGCAATGGAAGCAGAAATCACAAAGATTTACTGAAAATGAAGTGCACTCATTACATGAGTTCATCAAATGCCAACAATCAAGAGAGGAGAAGTAATAAAAACATATATAGCAGTAAAACAAAAAAGGACAAATGTGGCACTAATGTTGAAATAACTAGCATTGTCGCCTCACAGTAAGACGCTGTCCGCTTTGATTCTCTTGTCTTCTGCGTGGAGACATGTGTGAATGGGCGTACCTTCGTTGAAGGTTGTGCGTCAGGCCTGGCAAGCTGGTACATAACAAAATCAACTGCCAATCATTGGCGGACCGGAGTTCCACTGTGGCGACCCCTAATCGGGAAAAGCCGAAAGACACAAACAAAGAAACAAGTACTGTGTCTTGTGTACTGAGACATAAGCAAAAACTAGAACAATATGGAATAAAGACACCCAGACAGTCACAACAGTAATAAGAATAAAAGGGATAATAAAATGAATATTCAGGCACACTGAAATATTCCCCCATGCTGGTAACTGCATATGAACTAAAGAAAGAGGCAATTATGTGTACATTGCGGATGCTGAAAGGAGCAGTCCAGGCAAATATCAAAAATCGCAGCAACACGAAAACTGCCAGACAAACTAGTGAAATAAGAAACCCCAATGGAAGCTGCAACAGGCGTGGTGAAATAAATCCAATAACCAAGCGATAGCTGTAAAAGCTGTTATGTTATCCAAAGTAGTATAATTAAAAATCTTAAAATCCCCCTCTGAACTATGTACTATTGTGGGGGTTCTATCCTTTGATGTCAAAGCCTCCCCTGATTCTGCCTGCTCCTTGGGTTCATACCTGATGTCACAATCCTCTTCGATCTCAGGTTCATCTGATGAACCTGAGATCGAAGAGGATTGTGACATCAGGTATGAACCCAAGGAGCAGGCAGAATCAGGGGAGGCTTTGACATCAAAGGATAGAACCCCCACAATAGTACATAGTTCAGAGGGGGATTTTAAGATTTTTAATTATACTACTTTATACTACTTTGGATAACATAACAGCTCTTACAGCTATCGCTTGGTTATTGGATTTATTTCACCACGCCTGTTGCAGCTTCCATCGGGGTTTCTTATTTCAAAAATCGCAGCAACACTAATTTCATCGACTTTAACAGTAATTCGACTTATGAATGGGGTCCATTCCTGTCTCAGAATTAAAAACCCTAATCATTTTGAGGAACTGAAAAAAGGAAAAAGATTTCTTTAACCTTGGCTTTTATGAATGGCTTCTAATTATTTGTGTTCAGTAACAAAGTACAGTTGTGGCCAAACAGTACAGATGAAAATGTTCACAGCTCTTTGCTTTTGTTAGTGTCTCTCTCCCATTTCAAATATACCTTTCCTTTATGTAGTCCTTATTCTGATCAGGGACATATTGTCAGACTTGTGATTGTTATGGTATTTCATTTCGGTATTGGTTATTATTCTGATCTGGGACATCTTGTCAGACTTGTGATTGTTGTGGTATTTCATTTCAGTATTGGTTATTATTCTGATCTGGGACATCTTGTCAGACTTGTGATTGTTATGGTATTTCATTTCGGTATTGGTTATTATTTTGTCTGGGACATCTTGTCAGACGTAATTGTTATGGTATTTCATTTCGGTAGTGGTTATTATTCTGATCAGGGACATCTTGTCAGACGTGATTGTTATGGTATTTCATTTCGGTATTGGTTATTATTCTGATCAGGGACATCTTGTCAGACTTATGATTGTTATGGTATTTCATTTCGGTATTGGTTATTATTCTGATCTGGGACATCTTGTCAGACGTGATTGTTATGGTATTTCATTTCGGTATTGGTTATTATTCTGATCAGGGACATCTTGTCAGACTTATGATTGTTATGGTATTTCATTTCAGTATTGGTTATTATTCTGATCTGGGACATCTTGTCAGACGTGATTGTTATGGTATTTAATTTCAGTATTGGCTATTATTCTGATCAGAGACATCTTGTCAGACTTATGATTGTTATGGTATTTCATTTCGGTATTGGTTATTATTCTGATCAGGGACATCTTGTCAGACTTATGATTGTTATGGTATTTCATTTCGGTATTGGTTATTATTCTGATCTGGGACATCTTGTCAGACGTGATTGTTATGGTATTTCATTTCGGTATTGGTTATTATTCTGATCAGGGACATCTTGTCAGACTTATGATTGTTATGGTATTTCATTTCAGTATTGGTTATTATTCTGATCTGGGACATCTTGTCAGACGTGATTGTTATGGTATTTAATTTCAGTATTGGCTATTATTCTGATCAGAGACATCTTGTCAGACTTATGATTGTTATGGTATTTCATTTCAGTATTGGCTATTATTCTGATCAGAGACATCTTGTCAGACTTATGATTGTTATGGTATTTCATTTCAGTATTGGTTATTATTCTGATCTAGGACATCTTGTCAGACTTTTGATTGTTATGGTATTTCATTTCAGTATTGGTTATTATTCTGATCTGGGACATCTTGTCAGACTTGTGATTGTTGTGGTATTTCATTTCAGTATTGGTTATTATTCTGATCTGGGACATCTTGTCAGACTTGTGATTGTTGTGGTATTTCATTTCGGTACTGGTTATTATTCTGATCTGGGACATCATGTCAGACGTAATTGTTATGGTATTTCATTTTGGTACTGGTTATTATTCTGATCTGGGACATCATGTCAGACGTAATTGTTATGGTATTTCATTTCGGTACTGGTTATTATTCTGATCTGGGTCATCTTGTCAGACGTGACTGTTATGGTATTTCATTTCAGTATTGATTATTATTCTGATCTGGGACATCTTGTCAGTCTTATGATTGTTATGGTATTTCATTTCAGTATTGGCTATTATTCTGATCAGAGACATCTTGTCAGACGTGATTGTTATGGTATTTCATTTCAGTATTAGTGATTATTCTGATCTGGGACATCTTGTCAGACGTGATTATTATATTATTTCATTTTGGTATTGGTTATTATTCTGATCTGGGACATCTTGCCAGAATTAGAAGATGAATGCTATTTCAAAACAAACACACTGTGACAGCGTTCAGACAGTGGAAGCCATTTTTTTGCATGAGGTACAGCATGGACGGAGTTGCATCCCTTCTTAACATAATTAAGTCTAATTTTTTCTGTACCTCAGCTAAAAGGAAGTCTCTTCAATGTGAACAGTGGTGACCAAAGGACTTTAAATGAACTGCACATGTTTGCAGAGGTGGTCAACATACTGCATGCATACTCCCCAAATAATTCTACAGGATACGTATGTACTACTAGCCAACTGTCTGTGATGGGATAAAAGTAATATCTAGACATATTTTGTGATTGGATTATGTGTTTCTGTCCATAACCAAGCTGCAATTTTCTTAGTCAAACTTTATAACACATGTGGGTCTAAGGGAATATCAAAGTTATATTCACTGTCACTTTACTCCATTTCATGCAGGCTACTCAGAGATGATCTCTGCCTGGCGTATAAGGCAATCTCTGAATCTGCTTTATTGGAAATGCTGCATATATGTCAGTCCGATGTCTCATGGTTACTCACTCTAAAGACCTTAACCTGGTATGTGACATTAATAGAACCTGCTGGAAGGACAGGTTTGTCTCCCAGAGGTTACTGTACCTGTGCAACAGACTCACAGTTTTTGTCAAGCAGAGCGCCTCTTTGGCCCTCTTCAAGTGCAATCGAGGTGATTGGATGGGTAACTGGGGGTTGCACCTGTGCCTCTCTTGGACAGTGGCAATAGGTGCTGATTATGGAAACAAGGGCACAGCTTGGCTAGGCTTGTAAGGGGGCCATTACCCAGTAACGTCCAACGATCCTATGATCCTAGCCTTTGGTTTTATCCTTTGGCATTTTCTCTTTCCTTCCTTCATTCTCATTTTGACTTCCTATTTTTTTCACTCCCCTATCCTGTTTTTAATGTATCTAAAAGTTTTACTGTATATTTTTTCTTAATAAAAAGACAAAACATACATAAGTGATGTTGTTCAGATCAGCAACAGTAGATACAAATGGTCAGGCCACACCCTGATTACCTTGTGGATACAAGGAAAAATGACACCAGGGTTCATAGGTTGGTACTGGGCTGTTGGCCCTAGGGCCTATACAAGCCTAGCCATAACAATTCCCTGGCTATTTCTTCCCACACCATTTACTTCCCTGGGCCCCTGTCTAGCGTGACTGACGTGATGAATTTCCTTTCTCCCATCCAATCATCAAGGTTCCTTTTGAAGAGGGCCAAAGAGGTGCTCTGCCTGACATGTATGGGCAGTCTATTCCAGAGTCTGGGGAGTCTCTGGGTCAGGAACCTATCCCTCCAGCATGTTTTGTTTATTGTGATGACAAGGTTTAGATCCCTGGAGCGCTTGGCTCTGAGGGATTTGGATTTCTTTAAGTGTAGCATGTCCAACAGCTCTGGGTTTGACATGGCCTTGTATGTTGAGCAGAGATCGCCTTGGAGTAGACGATATGCAACAGAGTATAGCTGGAGTTTTTTAAGGTGGTCAGCATACAGCATCTGCTTTAGGCCTGTGATTCTTTTAGTGAAGTATTTCTGTGGCCTTTCCAGTTGTTGTAGATGTCTTGAGAGGTACATACCAAGTGGGGCATTGTATTATGATGAGGTGTGCCACATAGAAGGATTTCCTGACTGTCGTGGTGATGTGGTTATTGAAGGTGAGACCACTGTCCCCCTGTGTCCCTAAGTCTCTTATCACACTTTCAGTGTTTAGTGTACTGCCACCTATGTGGTAATTCACGGGTACATATTTTTTCCCAAAGGGGATAACTATACATTTCTTGGCATTGAGCTTGAGCCCATGGCTCTGGCACCAAGCATCTGTTTCTGTAAGGCCCTTTTGTAGAGTATTGACAACATTTGGGGATTCAGTAATGGCTCCCAGTTTGCAGTCATCTGCGAACTTTGTTAGCCAGAGTCCCTTAGTGTTGGTCTGTACTTCAGAGAAGTAGATGCCAAACAAGAGATGTCCCAGGACTGAACCCTGAGGTACTCCACTTGTCACATGTCTGGAGCTGGATTTGGAGTCAGCTACATTTACAGTGTGGGTTCTGTCAGTAAGCCAGTTGGCAACCCATCAAGTGGCATAGGGATTAATGCCCAGCTTAGTAAGTTTATCTATGATTCCAGAGTGGGGGATGGTGTCAAAGGCCTTGGCGAGGTCTAGATAGGCTGTGTGGACTGCCTTACCCTCATCCATGGCTCTGGAGACTGATTCGAAGAAGTCAGTCAGGTTCAGGAGACAAGATCGGCCCTTCACAAACCCAAACTGGGTGGGGTCCAGTGTTTTAAGGTTGCCAATGTCTTTGTTTATAAGTTCCATGATAATACATTCCATGGCCTTGCAGATCAGGCTCATCAGACTGATGGGGTGGTAGTTCCCGGGATCCAAGGTGGATCCCCCCATGTAGAGTGGGATAACTGTAGCTGTGCGCCACTCAGTGGACATGAAGCCTGAGGTGAGGGTATGATTAAACATGATACTTAGGTGAGGTGCCAGTTAATTTTGTAGTTCATGTAGTACACAGCCCGGGATGTCATCTGGTCCCATGGATGCTGTATTCTTAGCTTTGGAGAGTGCGTTTTCTACGTGTGTGGCCATGATTTCTGCAATTTGGCAATCTTCTGGTATTGAGATGGGCCATTTAGGGGGTGAGAGGGAGGTGAAGTTGGCACTGAATCGATCTGCCAGAATATTGGCAATATCCTTGGGATCAGTATATTTAATGCCATTCTGTTGTAGCTCAGAGCAGATCTGAGCATTGCCATTTAGATTCTTGACATAGTTATAAAATGCCTTGTAGTTGTCTTTGGAATCTTTGGCAATTTTATTTTCGTAACTAGCTTTGGAGGATTTTATGAGGGATCTCAGCTTCTTAATGAGGCTGTTAAGGGAGTTTTTTGCATCCTGGGATTTTCCTCTTTTCTGCAACAATTTCTTCCTTTTGTTGTAAAGTTTGTTTATGATGGGGGACCACCAGATTGGCTTCCTTTTTTGGAGGAGAGCATCTTGGTTCAATTTGGAATGGCATGATTCATGCACGAGTGGATGTACTTGTACAGTGCCTTAGTGTAGGATTCAGCAGTCGGACTTTCAGTTCCCATCTGCATGGGTGCCATGAAGTTTGTCACTTCTAACTTGAGTAGCATGAAGTTGGCTTTGGAGAAGTTTTTTATGGAGGTTTCCTTACTGGGGGGTGGAGGTGGGATGTGGATGTTAAGGGTGATTAGCTTATGGTGCTGGGAGGAAAGCTGCAAGATTCCTTCAGATGAAGGGTAGAAAGGATTATGACCAGGTACTAGAGCATTTGTAACTTCTTTTTTCTCACTGCCAATCTGAATAGAAGGAAGTATTCTATGGGTCATATTAGAGAGGTGTGAAGGGGTGATCATGAAGAGGAAGGATAGGAGACAGGAAGGAGCAGATGCAGCAGATGTCAAGTAAAACTACTTCTTGGATTTGCAGATTTCTTTTTCATAGAGAGGGTGGTGGATCCATGGAATTGACTACTGAATAAATGTTGAACAGAGAATCTGTTGTAGCATTGAAAAGGGCATGTGGCAAGTGGACAACGGATAGGGGAGGTGGAATGGTAAATGTAGTTAAAAGGCAAGCGGGATATAGCACTTCTCTCTCACTTTCATCACTTAAATTTGGTGCAACATAATGTAATATTCATGCTTTTCTTATAATGGAATTAGAATGGCACTCCATCAGCTGCAAAATCTGTGTATTTTACTTAAGCTTCCTGTGCTGCAGTTTTGGAGGGTATTGAATGCCATTCTGATGTAATGTATCTGGCAGAACTTCGGAAGGTGTCTTACGCAATGGGCGATAGTAACTTGTAATACTAAACTGTAATAATGTAAAACTGGTATTTGTATCCCTCAACATGTGTCTTACGCAATGGATGATAGTAACTTGTAATACTAAACAGTAATAATGTAAAACTGGTATTTCTGTTCTTCAGCATGTCTTATGCAATGGATGAGAGTAACTTGTAATACTAAACTGGAATAATGTAAAACTGGTATTTGTATCCTTCAACATGTGTCTTATGCAATGGGTGAGAGTAACTTGTAATACTAAACAGTAACTGGTATTTGTATCCTTCGGCATGTGTCTTATGCAATGGCTGAGAGTAACTTGTAATACTAAACAGCGCAGTGGTGCAGTGGTAGTGTTGTCGCCTCACAGCAAGAGGTTCTCTGGTTTGATTCTCGACTGGGGTGCCTTCTGTGCAGAGTCTACATGTCCTCCCTGCATTTGTGTGGGTTTCCTCTAGGTGCTCCAGTTTCCTCCCATGTTACAATGACATGCATCTAGAGCGTTTCTCCCTGGGCCTCCGCTGAAAATTGTCTCATTCCAAGTCAGACTTTCCAGGTTAACAAATATTAAATAAATAAAGAAAAGCTTAAAAAACACCTAAAAATACACTGGTTATGCCCATGCATAAATCCCGACTAATTTTGTGATTTCCACTATTTTTTCTCTCTCTTTAACACCTTCTTTTCATTACTCACTACTGCTTACCCTTTGAGAAGCTTCTCTCATAATCTCCTTTAATAAGTAGTAACTATTACAATCAATTAAAGAATTTTGGATGTGAAAGTAATTTCCTGAATGTGCTTTACACCTTCCACAAATGTTTTACTGTTGCAGACCCTTTCTATTTTGTATTTCTATAATATAACTTAATGGTGATGCTCTACTTAGTATGTAAGTATAAACTGTGTAATGTAGTCTAGAATCATGTTTAACCAGCTACTTTTTTTATATATATAATGTAACTGTGTTTTGTCTCTGTGTGGAGCTTTTCTCCCCGGGCCTCTGCTGAAAATGAAAATATATCCAGTCAGACCAGCTCAGTAAACAAATGTAAAATAAAATAAAATAAAATAAATAAATAAAAAAAATAAAAAAAACAGTAATAATGTAAAACTGGTATTTGTATCCTTTGGCATGTGTCTTAAGCAATGGGTGAGAGTAACCTGTAATACTAAGCAGTAATAATGTAAAACTGGTATTTGTATCCTTCGGCATGTGTCTTACTCAATGGGTGAGAGTAACTTGCAATACTAAACAGTAATACTGTAAAACTGGTATTTGTATCCTTCGGCTTGTGTCTTACACAATGGACGATAGTTAACATGTAATACTAAGCAGTAATAATATAAAACTTGTCTTTGTATCCATCGGCATGTGTCTTATACAATGTAAGTGAGTAACTTGTAATACTAATAATGTAAAACTGGCATTTGTATCCTTCAGCATGTGTCTTATGCAATGGGTGAAAGTAACTTGTAATACTAAACTGTAATACAATAGTGTAAAACTGGTATTTGTGTCCTTCGGCATGTGTCTTACACAATGGATGATAGTAACTTGTAATACTAAACAGTAATAATGTAAAACTGGTATCTGTATCCTTCAGCATGTGTCTTTCGCAAAGGATGAGAGTAACTTGTAATAGTAAGCAGTAATAATGTAAAACTGGTATTTCTGTCCTTCGGCATGTGTCTTATGCAATGGATGAGAGCAACTTGTTGTACTAAACAGTAATACTGTAATACTGGTATATGTGTCCTTCAGCATGTGTCAAATGCAATGGATGAGAGTAACTTTTAATACTAAACAGTAATAATGTAAAACTGGTATTTGTATCTGAAAACCTAAATAGTGTTTCACTTTAAAAACTAGTACTTGGGGACTTCGCAGTGTTTTTTCAGTACTTTTTTTCTCCTGACATTTGATTTATGATGACAGGAGGATCATTTTGGTGGTACTTTTTTTGCAATTAATGCATGCATTTCTTCAAAATAGCATGATAGGCTGACAGATGCATGAAATTTATGAAAGCTTCTGAAATCTTAAGACTCACGTTGCTAAGTCCTGAGAAACACAAGTGTGAATATCAGACATCTCACTTTTCCTTTAAATGTGCCTTTGCAGGCAGCAATCTCCCTGTACACTTCCTGTCTCAAGGATCCCCCAGACTTAGGATCGCCATACACTGGAGGAAAGGGAACATTCTGAGAAATGGCCATCTCAGAGTTAACATATGTTATTGTATATTTTTGGCCATTCAGTGTCCGCATAATAGGATTTGGTAAGGAGCGGTTCCTGAGATTTTTAAATACTGTTTATGACATTACAGAAAATATTATTTTATTTTTATAATATTATTACATTATGTTGTAAAACATATGGCAGGTGAAGTGAGGTTGTAGTTTTATTAGTGACTATCAATATTCTCTGTATAATCATAGCAGCTCCTTATAAGCAGTCTGATAAAATAATTGAAAGGGTGATTTCCTATAAAATGGCCTCCAAGGTGAACAGATGCATGAAATCTGTTATGATATAAAAATTATAAATTTTGTCCTGCTTTTCCTGGAAAAGGTCACAATAGGCCAGACATGTTGGGGCAGACTTTACTTTCAATAGCTAACATTCCAACATAGTTGGGGGATCCCCACATATGCTCAGCTGAGGGGCATAATCCTTCCAGTATGTTCTGAGGCTGCATGGGGTCTTCTTCCACTGGCCCTTTCCTGGGTCTCAGTCAAAGTGAGGGGATATAATCCTTCCAACATATCCAGAGTCTGCTGCAGGACCTCCTCCGAATGGGCCATACCTTGAACAAGTGCATTTGCGTCGATTTGGCTTCTGTCTTTTTAGTGCTTAACCACCTCATTTCTTTTGTACTCAGCAATGAATCACTCAAGTGCATGTTGGCAGCCATGGTCAGGTCAGGCCAAAAGGTCATCATCTACAGTCAACAATGATGACAACTCCATGGTGTAAACCAGACACCCATCTAACCAAACCTGCATTTTCATATCCTGTCAGTGAAAATCATGACCTAGAGTTGTGTCACTGACAATTACAAAGAACACTGCAGCACGTTTAACACTGCATTTTGCTGTAAAATATACAACACGTGAATGGAAACTTTTAGGCCATTGCAGACCTTAATTGCTCCTGCCCCTATATAACAACCATTTGCCTACTGAAGAGTTACATAAAACTGACTGGGAGTTTGCTGTTTCAAAACCTTATAAAATTAGTGCATTTAATGTACAGAATAACTAAAGAAAGAAGACTAGTCCAGCACTTTATTAAAGTGCCATTGCAATTACAGGTGAAGGCAGAAATGTTGGAACTGTACACAAACTTTCAGAATGTAACCGCCTATCCCATTATGTGTACTGTAACTCACTCCACACATTTACTGCATCTCCTACCCCTCAAAGTGCACTGTAACCTGTCACACCCATTTAGGGCATCTCACAGCCCTCTATGTGCACTGTAACCTGTCCCACCCATTTAGTGCATCTCGCAGCCCTCTATGTGCACTGTAACCTGTTCCACCCATTTAGTGCATCTCACAGCCCTCTAGGTGTACTGTAACCGGTTCCACCCATTTAGTGCATCTCACAGCCCTCTATGTGCACTGTAACCTGTTCCACCCATTTAGTGCATCTCACAGCCCTCTAGGTGTACTGTAACCTGTCCCACCCATTTAGGGCATCTCACAGCCCTCTATGTGCACTGTAACCTGTCCCACCCATTTAGGGCATCTCGCAGCCCTCTATGTGCACTGTAACCTGTTCCACCCATTTAGTGCATCTCACAGCCCTCTAGGTGTACTGTAACCGGTTCCACCCATTTAGTGCATCTCACAGCCCTCTATGTGCACTGTAACCTGTTCCACCTATTTAGTGCATCTCACAGCCCTCTAGGTGTACTGTAACCTGTTACACCCATTTAGTGCATCTCACAGCCCTCTATGTGCACTGTAACCTGTTCCACCTATTTAGTGCATCTCACAGCCCTCTAGGTGTACTGTAACCTGTTACACCCATTTAGTGCATCTTACAGTCCTCTAGGTGTACTGTAACCTGTTCCACCCATTTAGTGCATCTCACAGCCCTCTAGGTGTACTGTAACCTGTTCCACCCATTTAGTGCATCTCACAGCCCTCTAGGTGTACTGTAATCTGTTCCACCCATTAAGTGCATCTCACAGCCCTCTAGATGTAATGTAACCTGTTCCACCTATTTAGTGCATCTCACAGCCCTCTAGGTGTACTGTAACCTGTTCTACCTATTTAGTGCATCTCACAGCCCTCTAGGTATACTGTAACCTGTTCCACCTATTTAGTGCATCTCACAGCCCTCTAGGTGTACTGTAACCTGTTCCACCCATTTAGTGCATCTCACAGCCCTCTAGGTGTACTGTAACCTGTTCCGCCCATTTAGTGCATCTTCATATTCTGTTCCACCAATTTAGTGGATCTCCTACCCCTCTAGTTTCCCTGTAACTCATTCCACCCATTTAGTGCATCTCCCACTCCTCTATGTACACTGTAACCTGTTCCACCCATTTAGGGCATCTCCCACCCCTCTAGATGTACTGTAGTCTGTTCTACCTATATAGTGCATCTTCTATCCGTGTAGGTGTAATGTAGTCTGTTCCACCAATTTAGTGGATCTCTTACCCTTCTAGTTGCCCTATAACCTGTTCCACCCATTTAGTGCATCTCCCACTCCTCTAGGTGCACTGTAACCCATTCCACCCATTTAGTGTATCTCCTACCCCTCTAGGATGCATGTTTCTGGATAGAATGCCTTTTGAATACTGAATAAAAGACTACACACACACACACACACACACACACACACACACACACACACACACACACACACACACACACACACACACACACACTTTTAAAAATTTGTAATTTACAGACGAAAAGCCATTTAACAATTTATAACTTACACACGAAAAGCCATTTAACAATTTGTAACTTACACACAAAAAGCCATTTAACAATTTGTAACTTACACATGAAAAGCATGAAAAATATGCCAGGGCTTTTAAAAATTAAATTCTGTCACTTTCCTTCGTATAGAGTAAATACATTATTTCAAAAAAGTGCTCACTCAGTTGTATGCATGGGTAAAACCTTAACAGCAATAACAAAAACAATGATAAATAATAAGAGGTGGTCATCTGAAAAGGTAGCAGAGATGAGGCAATGAGCTAGAAAGTCCACTGTTTACAAAGGTACACTCGCTTATTGAAAAAAAAATGTTTGTGCCCTAAGGAAGTGCATCTAATTGATGAAGAAATTAATTAGAAATTATTTTTTTCAGAAATGAAGTATTGTGAACTGAGGCAGAAAATGCTCTATACAGATTCAGATCAGGAACTAAAAATGGTGTTCCTCATATTTAATAGCAGTTTGTAACTGATGAGGCAATTAACTACTAGCACCACTAATGCTAAATTTAATTACACTAGTAAGGATTGCAATTCTTATATCACAGGTATTAGTTTTCAAATAATGAGACAACTAATTAGAAGTTACTCTCTAAAAGTTTGTTTAATTTATTACATTATCAGATAAATCCATAAGACTGGCAACTCTCTTCTGTTACATTGATCTTTAAAGGATGCTCATGTGATTGGCTAAGAACTGTAGGCTCATAAATTTGGTATCTGTAAGAGGTAAAGATTTTGAGAGGTGCCAGCTATTATTTTTTTGTTAACCAAACAAATATAACTATCTGTTAGATAAAAATCAAGATGGCATTGTTACGTCTATGCTGCCAGGTTGATTGACTTTTATGAGCCATCTGGCCAAGAGTTAGATGTGGGCATAGTAGTATACTTTGTAGTATACTTGGATCTGTGTAGTGCATTTGACTTTTTCACACGTAACAAAATTATGGGACGTATGATAAACAACAAAACAAATCAAGTATGATGGATAGCAAATGGTTGAGAAAACACAAAAAGGTATCAAATGCATTTTGGGTAAGTCTGTCTGTGACTGTCTCAAGAAATAAATGTTGTGGGTTATTTAAGGTTTATAGGTTAATACTAGGCAACCAATCTGTACACTATTACATGTTTAGCCAATATTCAGACAGTGTCCAGAGGTGATAATCAAGCCCTGTACCTTGTGTCTGTCAGGTAAACATCTTAATCATTATGCCCACCACCAAACCCCAGCCCTTATTATATAAGTATGCCAATGACTGTAAAATGGACATTGTGTACAGTAAAGCTGTGGGCACTGATAACTTAAAGGATAGTCATGCTTACGCATTAACACCAGCTCTGGAATTCAACATCATTACATGCAATATTATGATTTCATGAATATGTTCTGGCTACAGGAGCAAACATGAGATCTCTCCTCACCTAATTTCAAAATCATTCAGTACACATGAACTTGACTTGCTTTACAATACTGCTCAATGAACACTAATTCCTCGAAACCAGATGCTCTGACAAGGCCAGCATTTCCAGTGAACAGCACTGGCAGGGAATTGTGCAGGCACTAAGTGCCATTTCTGGGTGTTTGCCTCCTTCCTCCCTTATAGTACAACACCAGAGTTGATTATATAATTTAGGGGGATGTTGGGGGTATAGGACCCCACATCAGTGGGGGGTAGGAGGGCTTGCCTCCCTGAAAAAAACACTGAAAATAGTGTTTTCATGCAGTTCTTTTCAGTGAGTTGAGTTTAGGAGAGTTGACTCTTGTGGAATTTGTGTTCATCTACTTGTAGTGGAAGCCATGACTTGATTGTGGCTAATCAACTGAAAAATGTAAGTCTTATGATTCAGCATAACGTCAGTTTTAGGCTGAGTATTACTCATGTGATAAATAAGCCTAATAAAATATTTGGTCTGTTACTTAGAACAATAAGCTCCAGGGTTGTCACAGTAATATATATATATATATATATATATATATATATATATATATATATATATATATATATATATATATATATATATATAATGTTTAATACTTGAATATAATGTCATATTCTGTTTGTGCACATAAACCCTTGGATACATAAATATTCTCACTGCTCACATAAATTGCCTGTCATAGGTAGGTTAATTGTCACAACTGTGAAAATGGTATTCAGAGACAGCTACAGCCACAATGAGAACGGCCTCATTATCATCTTATTAGCATATATCTGAATCACTCTTGTTTAGCACTAACACTGTCAGGTCTGACGAAGGTAGTGTTTTTTTTTCTGGCAGCCCATGCATTTCATTGGCAAAAACACCCCCATACACACACAAATACAAAAACATATACATTCAGGCACCTATGCATTTAAACACATACAAACACGTGCATGCACACACACACACACACACACACACACACACACACACACACACACACACACACACACACACACACACACACACACACACACACACACACATCTAAACTCTCAATTTCCTACCAAACTCCCAAGTGCGACCACCCAGCAAGACACACACATTCATATACACACACATACATTCATCCTGCTGAGAGATTCTCTGAATTGCTCTGCTGTGTAAATCAGGAGCCACTGGCATTTCTGGGAGAGAAGATATAGCTAATTATCATTAGCCACTCCCCTGGATTGCCACATTAACATACATTGCTACCATTGGACCATTGAGACCACCCTCTACACTTTGACTTCATTAGCAGGAAACCTCGGCAGTAGGGTTGTCTGTGAATTAGAAAGGTTTACCTGAAGCTGAAATATCTCAGTTTGGAAATAGTTTCAATAAAGATCTAAAAGTCCCTGGTTCAATCCTGTTTTTCTGCAGAAAAGCCTTTTTATAGGGTTAGGTGTTGGCACAATGGTTCAAGTGTTTTCCTCACAGACACAAGGTGCAGGCTTTGATCTTTATTTTTGGTCACTTTCTTGAAATGCATAGCTAGTCTTAAAAAGGCCCCTATGTTTGTTAGCCCAGTATACATCTATGACCCTATGGGAGGAGGAATCTACTTGTGTTAAGGCTTCCCAGTCATGCAAGCCTTTCTGAATCTGAGACAAACTGATCAAATTCTTCTGGAGTCTGTACATAGAAAGCTGACCAAGAAGATACCTCAGATAAAAGATAAGGATTGTCATGCTCATTTATTACTTACAAAAAATACATTATTTAACAGGCAATGTCTGTCGTACATTTAACACTATGTACAACACTTAGTTAGCAGCCCTATTTGGATCCAGTTATTCACAAGTACAAAATCACTAACATATGATTTCACAACATTTAGGAGTGGCTTAAATAGCATTATACAACGACCCCTCATTAATATTCCAAAACGTGCACGCTCATTGGTCAGCGTGCACATTGTAAATCAGAGTTATAGTAATGGAAAAAGGTCCGGTCGCCCGGACTTTTTCCATTAGTATAACTTTTTTTTTTGACAGCAATGGAGAACACAAGATCTCCATTGCTTTTTACAACCTGTCTTGCTATGTTAAACCCATAGCGAGACACTTTAAAAAGCAACGGAGATCTTGCTTTCTCTGTTGCTTTTTTCAAAAATGGGTTTAACATAGCGAGACAGCTTTAAAAAAAGCAACAGAGATTCATAGTTGCTTTTTTTAAAGCTGTCTCGCTATACTAAACTCGTTTAACATAGCGAGATAGGTTGGAAAAAGCAACAGAGATCTTTCTTTCTCTGTTGCTTTTGCCCACAGCTCTGATGTACTGCGTAAGTATACGCATGCGCAGTACATCAGAACTGCCACAGAATACCAGACAGCTGCGGAATGGCAGCAAGGAGACATTATACAATGCCATTATTTAAGAAAAGTAAATATTTTTTTTCTTAAATAATGTCATTCTATAATAGCAATAACCCACTTGTGGGTGTGGGTAATGCTGGATTTACCCACGGTTGTCTTTGTTTGGCCACTCGGGCTTTGCCCTCATGACCAAACCACACCAACCATGGGTAAATCCAGCATTACCCACACCCAGGCATGGGTTATTGCTATATTATCACCTGAAAGACATTTGTAACTTGGTTAACTCCAAGATTGTACAAGTTTCTTGAAAATATTAGCATTAGAAAACATCTACCTGAGCTAAAAAGGGTATTGAAATATGCAAGTGCATTTGAACGTGCTATGAAGGAGGCTGTGCTCTTTGACGGCCACTGACTAAAAATGTAGTTATGATAAATTTATGATAGTGACACATCTCTTTCAACAACATCTTCCCCTAGATGTGTTTTATTGGTTTTAAACTGTTGTTTACTATTTGTGCATTTTCTTCACACGAACAATCTAACTTGTATTAATGCTATCAAGTAAAGTAGCACATGCTTGCCAGATAGAAAACATTTGGAGGCAGGGACAATGAAATTTAGTGTGCTGGTATAGAAATTTGCTATTGTCTATGTTTGGAAGTTCTACTTTGTCTTTGGATTGCATTCTAACCTTGTTCTCTAATGATCAGTTATTTGGTTCAGTATTTGTAATGTCAGGTGATAAGAATGGGAAACAGCAGGAATAGCAGCAGCTTTTGGTTTAGAAAAATGATTAACTTAAAATTAACATCTGAATTAAATTAAACTACCAACATGATTCTTTAGCTAAAAGAGAACCATGAGCACATAATGAAGAATGGGGAGGCATGCACACCCCTGGAAAAGGGGGGTGGGGGTTAGCATGTCCAGAGATCTGGACTTCATTACTTCTTTTGTTTATATGACTCTTTTCTCAGTAGCAACAATACAATAATGTTTGTAGTATTTCAAACAGGATGTAGAGCAAAGCCTCATACTGCACATCAGTGCCAGGCACTGCAGCAGGAAGCAGTGTATGTGAAGCAGGAAGCAGTGTATGTGAAGCAGGAAGCAGTAGTGTATGTGAGGCAAGAAGCAGTGTATGTGAAGCAGGAAGCAGTGTATGTGAGGCAGGAAGCAATGTATGTGAAGCAGGAAGCAGTGTATGTGAGGCAGGAAGCAGTGTATGTGAGGCAGGAAGCAGTGTATGTGAAGCAGGAAGCAGTAGTGTATGTGAGGCAAGAAGCAGTGTATGTGAAGCAGGAAACAGTGTATGTGAGGTAGGAAGCAGTGTATGTGAAGCAGGAAGCAGTGTATGTGAGGCAGGAAGCAGTGTATGTGAGGCAGGAAGCAGTGTATGTGAGGCAGGAAGCAGTGTATGTGAGGCAGGAAACAGTGTATGTGAGGGAGAGCAATAGTTTACAAACAACTCACGGTCATCCCAATGGCCAATGTTAATGCTGCACCATCCGTCTCCATGGTTCCCAGCAATTATGCCCATGGAGCTAAGGGGAGATCATTTTTTGTCATTCCTCTTTGTTCTTAAATCATGTAGGAATTCTGTATGACTTCTTTTCTCAAATCATATTAATTTTCTTTAACAGAATTGTATGGAATTTCTTCTTTTTCATGCAACGGTATTTTGTTACCATAAATATTTATCTTTTGCGTAATTAGGTGAACTGTAGTACTATACTTTGCCCAGGGAAAATTGATGTTTAGCAGTATGTCACTAATCAGTGATAGTTTTAATAAGATGGGCTTCAAAGTCATGCTTGTTTTTGTAAACAGAGTATTGGTCAACAGGGAATTTTATCAGCAGATGGTGTACTGGTGCATATCAACAATGCACTGTTAACTGAACAGGTTTCTGCTAAATATTTTATGACAGTCTTCAGTATTGCACTGCAATATTTGTTAGTGTAGTGTATAACATGTTTTAATTATGAACATATCACATAAGGGAAACATTTATGTGAAGAAAGCACAAATGCAAGTAGATTTATGAACAGTAATTAAGTTATTTATTCATAAAAATTAAAACTCTGGTATTTTATTACAGCATATTCTAGCTCGAAACTTCTAATAAGCTTTATTCCACTGCCCTAGGTTTGATTCGCTCAGTCTCTATTTACTTAACTAAGTGGCTCTGAACAAATCACTTCCACTGAAAATAGTCCTTAACTTAGATGCAAAACCTGGTTAACTGACTAAATAAATGACCGTACCATTCTTTGTTTTATATTACCATATTAAATAACCACCCACTTGTTTTATAGCACCATATTAAACAATACTGCACACTGCTGCATCCCTAATCAAAAATGCAGACCACCAAATGGCTAGAGAAATACGGACATTAGTCTTCGCAATAGCCTGCCTTAATCTTTATGTCTGGAGTGCCCTAAAGGTGTATGGAAATGCAGTGTGCCCAAGTACATGGAATAGATGGTCACTGGATAAATATACAATGCAAACTGCAGTGTGCCCATGTATAAGGAGCAGCTGCTCCCTGTATAAATGTACAGTGCAAACTGCAGTGTGCCCAACTACATGGAGTAGATGGTGACTGGATAAATATACAGTGCAAACTGCAGTGTGCCCAACTACATGGAGTAGATGGTGACTGGATAAATATACAGTGCAAACTGCAGTGTGCCTAAATAAATTGAGTAGTTGGTCACTGGATAACTATACAATGCAAACTGCACTGTACCCATGTAGACAGAGCAGCTTCTCACTGGCTAAATATACAGTGCAAACTGCAGTGTGCCCAAGTACATGGAGTAGCTGGTCACTGGATAAATATATAGCGCAGACTGCAGTGTGTCCAAGCACATGGAATAGTTGGTCACTGGATAAATATACAATGCAAACTACATTGTGCCCACATAGACAGAGTAGCTTCTCCGTGGATAAATATACAGTGCAAACTGCAGTGTGCCCCAGTAAATCTAGCAGTTGGTCTCTGGATAAATATACAGTGTAAACTGCAGTGTGCCCACGTAGATGGAGTAGCTTCTCACTGGATAAATATATAGTGCATATTATAGATACCCACTGACACCTGCAGATACAGTATTGCCCTGTGTCAGCAGTGAATTCTGAGGTTTAATATTTGGCAGGCCACTGGCTATGTCCTCCACATCTCTTCATAATCTATTCTACTACTCTAAGAATATACCCATCCCAGGAGAAGACAGAGTACAGACTAGGAACAAAAAGGAACTCAAGCAGGTAAAAACAAAGGTATGGCTGACCAGACAAAATTGTAAACAGGGTGGTTAAAAATGACTTTATTACTTTGTAGTATTATCCAAGAAAGTCACTGGTGATACCTTCTCACAATAACAAAATAATAAAGATTAAAAGCTTATGAAATTTGATGAAAATTCAGAGAAGAATTAGAAAACGTATTATTAGGATACTGCAAGTAGTGTCCCCCAGACAGATTTCTGAGTAGTACATATGTTTGTAGTTCAGTTATGAAGCTTATGATCTAATGGTGATCAAAAAGTTTGACTGTTATAACCCCCCCTTTGATATATTCTATTCCCTATATAAATCATAAAACAAAAACAGTGTAGTGTGATATATGCAATGACAGAAGTATATTTCTAGGGGTCTAGTACTTATGGCCGAATGCATAAATCACCGAATTGCAAACAACTGAACACTAAGCAATGAAAACACACTAGTACGAAAATAATTTCCACTGAATCACTAATCACCGAAAACAGTAGAGTGCAATTAGGTGGTAATCTGGTAATTCACAGCCATTAAGGTTACACGTATGAAATCATTATGAGTGAAATAACACTACCATGCTAAGAGACATGGCTGATATGTGTAGATTAGCATCCGGTGTCCTGGGACAAGGTTACAAAACTGAAAAGTCTCAACGAGGTGGAGAAATCCTGGTATTAGATGGATATGTCTACCAGTTAGAGAGTAGAGAAATTCTGGTATTAGACGGATACATCTACCAGTTAGAGAGTAGAGAAATCCTGATATTAGACGAATATGTCTACCAGTTAGAGAGTAGAGAAATCCTGGTATTAGACGGATACGTCTACCAGTTAGAGAGTAGAGAAATCCTGGTATTAGACAGATACGTCTACCAGTTAGCGAGTAGAGAAATCCTGGTATTAGACGGATACGTCTACCAGTTAGAGAGTAGAGAAATCCTGGTATTAGATGGATATGTCTACCAGTTAGAGAGTAGAGAAATCCTGGTATTAGACGGGTATGTCTACCAGTTAGAGAGTAGAGAAATCCTGGTATTAGACGGATACGTCTACCAGTTAGAGAGTAGAGAAATCCTGGTATTAGACGGATACGTCTACCAGTTAGAGAGTAGAGAAATCCTGGTATTAGATGGATATGTCTAGCAGTTAGAGAGTAGAGAAATCCTGGTATTAAACGGATACATCTACCAGTTAGAGAAAAAGACTGAAACGTGTAAATACTGGCATTGCAAGGATAAAATTACCGGTAAATGTACATCACTACCTCTGTAACCGATGGTGAAGAGCTTGTGAAATCCATTGAGCATTTCCATGCAGGTGAACCACAAGAAGTGGAGAAAGATCACATTAGAACAGAGTTGAAGCAAAGGGCATCCCTTTCCAGAGATACACCATGTGTCATTGTAGACGATGCTGTAGCCTCCACTTCCCTGGAATTTGCACCATATTTGCCTAACAGATGGTCCATGCTTCAGACTGTTAAGCGTGTCCATTCTAAGGGAAGACGTGGTGTAAATTGTATTGCATTAGATCTGTTCATCTTTGATGTCACCCAAGTTCCACTTAGAAATGGTGTATTCCCAAAACAGTCCTGTGAAGATATGAGTAATCATATCAAGTTGCTAGTGCTGACAACAGACGCACATTTGCAAGACATGACAGCTACAAAGATATGGTTAATGGATGACACATACTTCAAAAGATGTGCAGAAAGTAGGCAATTGTGCACCATTCATAGTGTTGTCAAGTACAGAGCTTATAGCAGGAGTGTACCCCTAATGTACTGCCTAATGAATAAGAAGTTGTTGCGTGCATACAATCTAATGTGGAGATGCATTTTTCAGTTCTTTAGTGACCGCAAACTACATCCAGAGATCTCATTTGTCTTGTGTGACTTTGAGCCTGCAGCCATTCAAAGCATAAACCGCAATGTTAGTGGAGTGGTGTGCAAGGGTTGTTTCTTCCATTTTGGAAGAAACATTTGGCGGAAAATTCAGGGTTTGGGACTGGCTTCACTATACAACTCAGGCATTCACTTCCAACAATATGTCAAGCAGTTGGCAGTCTTAGATTTCCTACCAGAGGAAAAAGTCACGGACACATTTGTTATGTTAAAAGAGCAATTTCATGTAGTGGGAAAGCCGCTTTTAAAGTATTTTGAGGACTGGCATTTGATAGGGAAGCCTAGATGCCTTAATACTAGGACTACAAATTCCCTCAGATTCGTTCCACTCTTTCCTGTGCAATTCTGGAACATCAGCGTGTTAAATGAGTTAAACCTGCCCAGGACACAGAATGCTGTTAAAGCATGGTACAGGAGGCTTTGCTGTATAGCAGGGAAGCATTTGTTTGATGTGTACAGCATTTTGCAGGCTATTAGCTGGGAACAGAACAGGGTGGATGAAGTATGGTGTAGGATGTCTGCTGCATGCCCACCTACTCCAAAGAAAAGGGCACTTATTCGTCGGCAAGAGCAATTCCAGACTTTGTTCTCCAATAGAAAAGAGTACACTCCCCTTGATTGCGTGAAAGCAATTGCTAATCTTTTGCAAATATGAATGGAACGGGACTCTGTTTACACTTCATTATCTTGTTAAAAAAACTATTAGTAAAGCTTTGTGAACTGAATTGTGTGTTTATGTCTTTCTGTGCTGACAGTTGCTGAAGGTACCTGCCATTGTGTTCTCTTTTCGGTGATTAGTGATTCGGTGGAATGTGTTTTTGTAGTAGTGTGTTTCCGTTGCTTAGTATTCGGTTGTTTGCAATTCGGTGATTTATGCATTCGGCCATAAGTACTAGACCCATTTCTAGAAAGAAAATGAAAACAAAGAATTATATTTCACTCAATTTTCTAAAACAAGTCTCCAGAACAGTGTGTACACATTGCAGTATGTTGAATCAGGTTTAAAGTCCACAGGGACATCTATAGAGGTACTGCCCCATATCAGGCCCTCTTCCATATAACCTATTCAAAGGAACAGGCTGTTATAAAAGTCACAGCTGCAGGCCTCACTAGGCCTTTCCTTCAGCACTATTAAAAGTCTTTCCATAAACTTCCCTCAGGTAAAAACTGCAATGAGTCCAGACAGGGCCATCAGGTCCATAAATCTTATAGGGTCATATGTTCATAGGTTGATACTAGGCTATCGGCTCTAGGGCCTATACAAGCCTAGCCATAACAATTCCCTGGATATTTCTTCCCACAATATTTACTTCCCTGGACCCCTGTCTAGCAGGGTGACTGACGTGATCCCCGGGGTGAATTTCCTATCTCCCATTTAATCGTCAAGGTACCTTTTGAAGATGGCCAAGGAGGCGCTCTGCTTGACATGTATGGGCAGTCTATTCCAGAGTATGGGGAGTCTCTGGGTCAGGAACCCATCCCTCCAGCATGTTTTGTTCATTGTGATGACAAGGTTTAGATCCCTGGAGCGTGTGGCTCTGAGGGATTGGGATTTCTTTAAGTGGAGCATGTCCAACAGTTCAGGGTTTGACATGGCCTTGTATGTTAAGCAGAGATCGTCTCTAAATAGACGATATGCCACAGAGTATAGCTGGGTTTTTTTTTGATGGTCAGCATAGGGCATCTGCTTTAGTCCTGTATTCTTTTAGTGAGGTATTTCTGCGGCCTTTCCAGCTGTTGTAGATGTCTTGTGAGGTACATACCAAATGGGGAGTTGTACTCTATAATGGGTCTAATGAGGGATGAGTACAGTGGGACAATGACCTCCTATTTTCTGGATGAAAAGCCCTTAGTGATGAGGTGTGCCACATAGAAGGATTTCCTAACTGTTGTGGCGATGTTATTATCGAAGGTGAGACCACTGTCCAATTGTGTCCCTAAGTCTCTCATCACACTTTCGGTGTTTAGTGTACTGCCACCTATGTGGTAATTCATGGGCACATGGTTTTTCCCAAAGGGGATAACTATACATTTCCTGGCATTAAGCTTGAGCCCATGGCTCTGGGATCAAGCATCTGTTTCTGTAAGGCCCTTTTTTAGAATATCTACATCATCTGGGGATTCAATAATGGCTCCCAATTTGCAGTCATTTGCGAACTTTGTTAGCCAGAGTCCCTTAGTGTTGGCCTGTACTTCAGAGAGGTAGATGGCAAACAAGAGCAGTCCCAGGACTGAATCCTGTGGTACTCCACTTGTCACTTGTCTGGAGCTGGATTTGGAGTCGGCTAATTTTACAGTCTGGGTTCTGTCACTAAGCCAGTTGGCAACCCATTGAGTGACATAGGGATTTATGCCCAGCTGAGTAAGTTTATCTATGATTCCAGAGTGGGGGATGGTGTTGAAGGCATTGGCGAGGTCCAGATAGGCTATGTGGACCGCCTTACCCTCGTCCACAGCTCTGGAGACTGATTTGAAGAAGTCAAGTCAGGTTCAGGAGACGAGATCGGCCCTTCATGAAACCAAACTGGGTGGAGTCCAGTGTTTGAAGGTTGCCAATGTCTTTGTTTATAAGTTCCATGATAATGCGTTCCATGCCCTTGCAGATCAGACTCATCAGACTGATATAATGGTAGTTCCCGGGATCCAAGGTGGATTCCCCTTGTGGAGTGGGATAACTGTAGATGTGTGCCACTCAGTGGGCACGAAGCCTGAGGTGAGGCTATGATTAAACATAACACTTAGGTGAAGTACCAGTTCATTATGTAGTTCATGTAGTACACAGCCTGGGATGTCATCTGGTCCCATGGATGCTGCATTCTTAGCTTTGGAGAGTGTGGTTTCTACCTGTGTGGCCATGATTGCCAGAATTTGGCAATCTTTTGGTACTGAGATGGGACCTTTAGGGGGTGGGGGGGGTGAAGTTGGCAGTAAATCGATCTGCCAAGATATTGGCAATATCCTTGGGATTAGTATACTTAATGCCATTCTGTTGTAGCTCAGAGCAGATCTGAGCATTGCCATTTAGATTCTTGACATAACTATAGAATGCCTTGTGGTTGTCTTTGGAATCTTTTCCAATTTTATTTTCGTAACTAGCTTTGGAGGATTTTATGAGGGATCTCAGCTTCTTACTAAGGTTGGTAAGGGAGTTTTTTGCATCCTGGGAATTTCCTCTTTTCTGCAACAGTTTCTTCCTTCTGTTGTATAGTTTGTTTATGGCAGGGGACCACCAGATTGGCTTCTTTTTTGTGGAAGAGAGCATCTTGGTTCTATTTGGGATGGCACAATTCATGCACGAGTGGATGTGCTCATACAGTGCCTTAGTGTTGGATTCAGCTCTCGTCTGCATGGATGTCATGAAGTTTGTCACTTCTGACTTGAGTAGCATGAAGTTGGCTTTGGAGAATTTTTTTATGGAGGTTTCCTTACTGGGGGGTGGGGGTGGGATGTGGATGTGAAGGGTGATTTACTTACGGTCAGACCTGACCAATGAGGGGGTGACCACTGGTGTGGAGCATCTTTCTCCCATATTGGTAATGACCAGGTCTAGGATATTGGAGCCCCAGGTAAGACTATGGATCAGTTGATTCAGGGCATTGGAGTTTATGAATTCCAAGAACCGTTGGGAAAAGGTGTTGGTACCCAAGTAGTTTTCCTAGTTAGTGGCAGGGTAGTTGAAATCACCCAGTATTAGGGTGTTTGGTTGTATCTTAATATTTTCCAGTATGTTTAGAAAGGTGTAGTGAGAATCTTGGGGCATGGTGGGGGATCTGTAGCAAGCTACAATTTGGATTGCAGTCTTACCTAGTGTTAGTTGCACCTGGAGAATTTCAGATGCATTGTGTTGGACAACTAGCCTGGAGGTGTGAATATGGACACTCCTCCACCTTTAGTGTTTCGGTCTTGGTTTGGTGGCCAAAAACGTATGGTAAGACTTGTAGCCTGGTATTGCAGGGGTGCTCTCTGGAGCCTTGAACCAGGTCTCAGTTACTACACAGATATCGATGTTCTCCATTTTTAGGAGTGCCTCCAGAGAGTGCATTTTGAGGTTTAGACTTCTAGCATTGAGTAGCATTACCTTCAGATTTTGCATGCTTGTATCTGTTACGGAGGTGGTTTTGTCCTTTGAACCTTGCCTAAAAAAGGCACACAATATTCTATCAGAATCCCTATTCTGACCATGATGAACCTTTGATTTTGAAAACAACTTACTTATTTTATTAAGGTATTTTTTTATATATTACTAAATTGATAATTAACTTCTTATTACATAACTAGTGCAATCAAGTTCCTGACTAAAGTTCTGTGATAATTTTGTAAATACAAGTCACTTTTCACACTTTTATAGGCAAATGATTTACAAGTCACTTTTTATGCTATTATAGGCCAATGATTTACTTTCCATTGCCCAAGATGTCACAACCACTCAAACTCAGCTCAAATCTATCAGTTTTGGACTTAAAGTGATAGACTGTAGGTAGGGCTGGCCTTTGGTCAAATGGAGCCCTTTGCAAAAGGGCTCCACGGTGCCTCCCCACACCACTCAGGACCTCCATCTTGGTCTATCTACACCATTCAGATTACTGGAAAAACATACCTGCTAGAGCGGCACCCTAGGCGGCCACCTAGTTGGCCTATGCCTAAGGCCGGCTATGACTGTAGGACCTCAATATTCCAACAGCATTTCTATTACCTTGCCTAGGTCTGTAGATCACTGTTTATTTGAGCTGTTGGAGGGGCAGTACCCAGCAGCATCATTTTGTTTTGCCATCTTGTTGTTTATTCAGCTGTTGTAAGAAGACATGATCAGTCACCAGGTTAAAGTATTGACTGAACAGGTAGTACTTCAAGAAATAAGAAGCCCTGTCACAGACAACTGCTCACTCTCTGTGACTAAATACCTCACTTCAGAATTGCTTAATGTTTGACTGATAAAGCACATTGGGTCGTGCTCACCTTGAATATGTCGGTACTGTTCCAAAATCTACCTCTGATGCAACTGTATGTGGTGCAAATTCCCTATTAATATCAGGAGTTACCAACACCAGTACAGACATAATACTTTTTTCAGTTCATTAAATGCTGTGTCTGTCTCAAGAGACCATTGCACTTTGACAAGGCTTTTCCTTTTCTGAGATTTGTCAACGCCCAAGGAATACTTGCAAAATGAGGTACACAATTTCTGTAATACCCAGTTAGTCCAGGAAAGGACTTCACCTGTCTTTTACGGGAGGGTAAAGGGCAGTTTTTATAGGATCATAGGAGATTACTAGGCTAATAATCCCAGATACTTTTTAAGCCTAGCCAGTCATGCCCCAGTTTTCCCAATTATCAAAGACCATGGGCTAGAATGGATTTGGTATATGGCTGTGCCTTAGGGCATCTACAAATGACCCCTGTTTATTAGGGGTACAGGTGACAAGACAAGGGTGAATTTGTGAGTTCCCATCCATTGGTCCAAATTGCATTTGAATAGGTTTAGGGAAGAGCTCTGTTTGACATGAATGGGGAGTCTGTTCCAGAGAAGGGGTAATGTCTGAAACACATACTTGTCCCTCCAACTTGTTTTGTTTATGTCACAGATGAGGTTTAGATCCTTATATCAGTTAATTTTGGTGCTTTTTTTTCTTGTGAATGTGTAGCAGATCCATCAGGGCTAGATTGGAGAATGCCTTGTATGCCAGGCATAGATCACCTCTCAGTAGTCTGTAAGAGATGGAATACAGGGATGGAGCTTTGAGGCAGTCCACATAGGAAATATTATTGTATTCTTTTAGTGAAGAACCTCTGTTGCCACTCCAGTTGTTACAAATGGCTGGTCAGGTACATGCTTTAGGGTGCCTTGTACTCGATTATTGGTCAAATGAGGGGTGAGTATAGTGGGGCTATGATCTCCTTAGATCAGACCATGCCCTTACTTATAAGTTGTTCCATGTAGAAGGATTTTCTTACAACCATGGACCCATGGTGAAAAAAGTTCAGTTTACTGTCAACTGAATTCTCAAGTCCCCCTACCACTGGATCTACTCTTAGGGGACTGTTATCCATGTTATAATTTGCAAGGGTGGTCCTCTTCCCAAATAATATGATTATACATATTTTTGTACTGAGTTTTAAACCATGGATCTAGCACCAGTTATTTGTCTGTGTCAGACCCACCTGGGGGATATTTACATCTTTGATGGAATTCAATGATTTATTTTTTTATTTTGAATGTTTTTACTGGGGAGGTCCAGCTGGGCTATAGCCCATTTTCAGCGAAGGCCTAGGGAGAAAAGCTCCAAAATACAATTTAGCAAGCTTACAAAATACAAAACCAAAAAGAAACATGGCAGAAAACAGAACTCTTGTAAGACAATAAACACACCAGAAAAATCAGCAACTTTCTTTAGTAATAAACTTCACAAAGAAAATTTAGCTCAAATAATCCACACATGTGGCCGTAGAGAGGTAAGTCCCTAGTGAAACTGCCCTCATTCTCTTGCAGAATAAGTCTTAAAACATCACTGGAGGCAGATTTATAGTAAAAGACAGGTTTATTTGTAGAAGTAAAGTGAAAATGAAACAAAAACATAGCTCACTCAGCTTTCCAAAGAAAGTTCACAGAAAAATATATACTTTATTTATAGTACCTTGAATCAGTTTTTAAGTCTGTAGAGGTACATCACCATTCAAGCTCAGACCTGCACAATACCTTAGTAACATGATGTTCTAAGATTCTTAGTTGTAGTCTTTTCCAGGTCTTACATCCATCCAACAAAAGCTTCATCTGCGCTCCCCACAGCCCCTGAAAATTACATATACTAACTCCTAGTTCACTATACAGTGGAGAAAAGGAAAATTGCCTGATCCCCACTGTTCATGATGTCTCATGAACCTAATGCTGGCAGAAGAGATCAAATGAGTTTTGATCACTTCTGCTGGTGAAAAACACATTTAACATTACAACTGTTCTATTATATGGATGTTTTTATGTGTGTGCGTGTGTGTGCATGTGTGTGTGTACGCGCACGTGCACATATATGTGTGTGTGTGTATGTGCATATATATATATATATATATATATATATATATATATATATATACACACACACAAACACACACACACACACGTATATATATATATATATATATATATATATATATATATATATATATATATCTAGTTTCAACTCACAGAATTCCACATTACTGGAGACTGGAATATTGAAACAATAACCATGAAAGTAAAATATACCGATTATGCATAAGATTGATTCCCAAAATATTGAAAAAGACAATGAAACCATAAACCTCCCACCCTACACCACAAAACACAAACCAACAAACACATTAAGCAGTGCCAACATCTCTACTTTTAATTAGGGGGACAAGCCATCCTGCACTCCCATGTTGGGGGCTGCACCCCACACACCTCCTGCAAATTTAATATACCAATTCCAAGATCTCACTACAGTGGAGGAAAGGTACATTTCCCAATCCCCAATGTACCACAGTCTCATTAACAGGTGTCTGAATACTTTCTAACAGAGGTACTTCTCACTTCCTTAAATACCTACATCCTGCCAACACAAAAACATCCACTCCCACTCACTTATCCTGGTACCACAAACAACACTCACACAATTTACTTACAAACACATGAATCCTACCCTCAACAGTAAAATCTTCCTTACTCGTTGCTTCAGAACTTTTACAACACAAGCTCACAAATTCCCTTCACCAGTACACATAATGTCCGCCACATATATTTACTAAAATGCATCACTTCTTAAAGAGATACTGAATTACTCAAACACAACACAATACCTACCTTCACAAATTTATTATTCTCTGACTCGATATTCTGAAGTTTCTTGATTTTAACAAGTTGATCTTCTGGTCTCAATATTCCTGTCTTTGGTAATGTAAGATTTTGTGATTTGAAAGTAGAGCCATATATATATATATATATATATATATATATATATATATATATATATATATTTATTTGAGATTACCGAAATCTCAGTAGACTGATATTCAACTCACCAAGCCCTAAACACCGACATTTCAAACACCCAACACCTCATATACCCGATGCACAGAACACCGACACATCAAAATCCCGACTAACCTCACCATATAAAAAAAAAAAAAAAAAAAAAAAAAATTCCAAAATAACTACCTACATCCCCTCGACCACACCTGCCCAGCAACCAATAAATCTAGACCCTTGGAAGTTACCACTAAATATTTATGACAGTCTCCATAGAACCGGCATGAATATTCACAACAAACACGAAAAAAAAAAACGTCACTACAAACCTTTACTTTTAACACTTTTGCAGCCCCCCTGCACCCCCCCAAACTCCCTGCTACTTAAAGATACCAACTCTGAGATCGCACTACAACATGCACAAGAGTGGATTTCCTGTTCTGCTCAGCTTGGACTGTTGGGCATTCGGAATTTGATATTGTAAAGTTTTGCTGATGTGAAACTTCGTGCTTTTTGGCTCGGTGATGTGAATGTCAGTCTACTGAGATTTCAGCAATCTCAAGTAGACCCATATATATGTATATGGGATCCATACAGATGCTCAAATGCATCTTTCACTGAATCCCAATTTGGTGAGCATACTTGCACGAAAGTGCTGTTCACCGAAGCAGCACTTTCACGTAAATATGCTTGTTGTTCTGGTTGTACTACGGTGTGGTAAGGTAAAATTCCCTTTTCCCCACTGTAGTGTGACCTCGGAATGAGAATATTAAAGTAGGGGGATGTGGAGGGCACAACCCCCCCACATTGTGGGGTGCAGGGGGATTGCCCCCTGCATTCAAGTAGATTTTGTGTTTTTTTTTTATCATACTTTAACAAAAGCGCTTTTTCGATGAAAGCGCTTTTGCTAAAGTGTGTTCGGTGGTAATGGAGTCGGGCTTTTGATCTTTCAATCAAAAGTCCTAGATCCATATACATACACATACATACACCCACCAAAACTTCTACATACAACCTCGAAGGCCACAGAATCACAGAGAAAAGGAAAGTTTAAACAATTAACAATTACAAATGAAATTCATCTTCCTCTTTTCTCTGCGATTCCATTGCAGCACATTCAACAAACAAAGCAGTAAAAGAAGCCTTCGTGAGATTTCAACTTTTAACCCAAAGCTATATGTCAGCATTGCACATGAATATTTGGTATTTCTTGTGGCTAAATCGATTACATTTTCTGTAAATAAACACTATTGTTATGCTCTGGTGGTCCACTACTTCCATAATCTAAATCAAAACATTCTATCATTTCTTTATCCAGGACACATTCCTGAATAGATTAAAAAACACTGCACTGTGGCCTTTGCTCTGCCAGGTTTGTTCTAACTAGTGTATGGTAGTAGCTGGGTAGCTGACCTGTAAGAAAAGCACATATGCATCAAATGTAAGGTGCTTTTAACATTCAGCTGCCGACAGAGGCCCCACCTGTCATTACTCCTCCAGTCCCAGTCTTAATTTACGCAATGTAAGGAAATTAAGGACCATTCTCATCTTATACAGGGGAATGTTAACAGATATTCCATAATTTTCTTTCACTAACCAATTTACAACAGACGCCATCAGTGCTGTGTGAATTTTCTTACATGCATCTGAAATGATATCCTTGTATTACACTTACCACTGTCTGGTAGTTATCAGAGAGGCTAAATGTTTTGAGCTGATAATGTTCTCCTTACTGCATTGAAGAGTACAGGCATTACTCCAGTGTCACCTCTGAAAAGAGACATGGTCTGCACTCCTTAAAGGAGTAGCTCCTTTGCATCAGAAATATAGTAGGACAGTTATAAGCTTCTCTTGCCTAACAACAAACAATACAATGTGGCTTAACATTTTATTGGGAATTTATATGAGTCAACTAACTTCTGCAGTCTGACTTATTTCATTACAGTCAGTGAGACTCATAACCTATTTTACATGCAGTCTGACATCAGAAGTACATACATTTATTTTGCCTTTATTAAAATTATTTAGTGGTGGCTTGTTCTGAATGGGATCATCTTGGATGGTTGCCACACCATTAAGAGGATATTAGACTAGCACCTGCATACCTGCAGTGCAAGTGATGACATGTTTTTTGTTTGTTGTTTCACTTTGATGTTATGTTGGTTGCAGTTATTGTAGGCACCTGATGGTTACATTTATTGTGTGTGCTTTATGATAGGTGCCTTATGGTTACACTTATTGTAGGTGTCTTATGGTTACATTTTTTGTAGTTGATTTAGGACAGGTTCCTTATAGTTGCATTTATTGCAGGTGCCAGACGGTTATATTTATTGCAGGTGCCAGATGGTTATATTTATTGCAGGCGCCGATGGTTACATTTGTTGCAGGCATCTGATGGTTACATTTATTGCATGTTCCTGATGATTACATTTATTGCAGTTGTCTGATAGTTGCATTTATTGCAAACGCCTGATAGTTGCATTTATTGCAAGTACCTTATGGTTACATTTATTGCAGGTGCCAGATGGTTACATTTATTGCAGGTGTATGATGGTTACATTTATTGTATGTTCCTTATGATTACATTTATTGTAGGTGTCTGATAATTGCATTTATTGCAGGTGCCTTATGGCTACATTTATTGCAGTTGCCAGATGGTTACATTTAATGCAGATGACTTATGGTTACATACATTTATTGCAGATGCTAGATCATTACATTTATTGTAGGTGCCTTATGATTATATTTATTGCACGTGCCAGATGGTTATATTTATTGCAGTTGCCTGATGGTTGCATTTATTGCAGGTGTATGATGGTTGCATTTATTGTATGTTCCTGATTATTACATTTATTGTAGGTATCTGATAATTACATTTATTACAGGTGCCTTATGGTTAAATTTATTGCAGTTGCCAGATGGTTACATTAATTACAGGTTCCTTATGGTTACATTTAATGCAGATGATGTATGGTTACATACATTGATTGCAGGTGCCAGATGGTTACATTTATTGTAGGTGCCTTATGATTATATTTATTGCAGGTGCCTGATGGTTGCATTTTATTGCAGGTACCTTATGGTTACATTTATTCTGTTCTAACCAGCTGACCAACTAGTTGTCCCCAGCCCTAACATCCAGAGATATAGTGTGTTGCCACCTGCTTGCATAGAAGTTTATTTCACCCCCTCCTTCACTGATCAAAACGTGGCTGGAATAATGCCTAGCAGAAATGAATGATGTGCTCTCTATCTCCCACAAGCACATACTGCCCACATAGAAGTTTACAGCACCCCCTCCTTGACTGATCAAGGTGCAGCTGGAATAATACCTAGCAGAACTGAATGGTGTGCTCCCTATCTACCACAAGCATTTAGCATTTCATTTTGATAAACGTTAACTGTTCTGTTGCAAGTTCTCCTCTAACTTTCTGTTAGAAGTTCTGTTCCTGACAACTACTAAACATATGGGTTCTAGCTTGCAATTAAACATACTGGCTGTGGTGCGCACCATACCTTCTCAGCCCCATTTATTACCCCTCCCCAGTTTTGTGAAATTACTCCCAGCCCACTATCTCAGTTTCCCTTTGCCACTTTAACTACATTTTTCTTTTAGTGACATAAGATTTATAATTTAACTACACTTTGTTTAGTGACTTAAGATTATAACTGGCCTTCCGGAGGCTATAATATCCCTTTGCAAGTACCTGTTACTTTAGCTTGGCCCCACACTTAGATACTTTACAGTGCACATACCTTGTTTTAAACCCCTTCCATCTACTCTTCCAGTGCTCACTCTCTTTAATCTGATTTCCTACAATCCATATAGTTTATCTTCAAAGCTTTCTGCTTTCTTATGGTTCATCCAGCTCCATTTGCCCTCGCTACGCTCTGGCTCACTCTGCTGCCTTACCCTATCCCCACTCCCACCCACCCCACTTCAATTGTATTTATTCTCACCTTAACTCCACTCCTCATTGGCTCCCATCCAATCACTGTTCCTTTCCACATACATCCACTTTGATCTATAAAACCCACATGTTTATACTACTACTACCAATTACATATACTCTTCTTCTCCACCTTCGCTACTTGTTAAACATCTTATATTAACTTCACATCTGCTAACCTATAACTCTGCCTATGTATAACCCACCATAACAAAATGCCACCTATATATAAACTGACATCCTTCAGTCTCCTATTCCCCTTAACCCTCCTATTACAACTTACCCCATTACAAATTAACAATGTTTACCACAAACCCACTTCCATAACCTCCACACAAAGTCTACCTCTCAGTACCTTCTCCAATATATCATCTAACCTATACAAAAAAGATTAAATTCTCTGTTTTAAACTAAAAACCCTCCCCTTAAATGGTAAAAATAGCATAAACCATATCACCTACCTTTACCATAACATAAAAAAGAAACAAGAACCCACTACTACCATATTTAAATACTCCAAACTAACCCTGAGTGGTGATATCCATCCCAGTCCAGGTCCCCTTTCCTCCCCTACCAACCTACATAGCCCCTACAAATCTCTAAACCTAACTACAATTAACCTGCAAAGTATTTGAAACAAAATCCCTGACTTCCATGCCTGGATAACACATAACAGGCCTGACATCATTGCTACTACAGACACCTGGCTAAAACCATACATAAAGCTCAGAATTCCTTCTGCCTGGCCTTGCATGCCTGTGCTGAAATAGATTATGGAAAAAGATGGAGGGGTAGCACTGATCTACCCAACACATTCAACATATTCTCACACAACTCATCCATACCAAACTTCTCTACAGCTGAAATCTTAATAGCCTTTCTAAAACTTAATGAAAAAAAAACTCTGCATCATTGTCCTGTACATTTCACCTGGCAGTAATACTCCCATTTTAGAGGAAGTCTTAGCTTGGACATCCAATAACATAACTACAGAAAGAATAATTCTTGGCGATGTTAATATTAATTGGTTAGATGTCTCACACCAACACTCTTCCGTAAACATCAACCTATATAACTACACCCAGTTAATAACTGATATTACCAGACTCAATAAAAAAACAATTGTGGGACAATCTTAGATTGGATTATGGTCTCTGACCCCAACAAAATCTCCACCGCAGGAAATCTCCTAAACAGTATCAGTCACGACTTACCTGCCTTTTTAATATGTAACACCACATCAACATTAAATAGACATCAGTTCAGAAACACTACAGACTTAGCATATTTTTGTCTTACTAGCTTTAATGAGTCTTTAAACAGCATTAACTGGGATCCCTTAAAAGTACTTACCCTAGATGACGCAGTATAATTTTTTTCAACTCTACATTCCTTAGCATATTAAATAGCCTCGCACCTCCATGGCTAAAATGTGTAAAAGCTAGTCATGGCCCATGGCTCACTAAAGCAACCAAACAGAACATGGCCACTAGAGACAAAGCCTGGAAGCTTTGGCATAAACACAGAAAATCCTCTGACCTTATAACCTACAGACACCTTCGCAATCAAGTAAAACACTTAGTTATTAAGGATAAAAAAAACTACTGTCATACCTTACAAAACCAGTAGAAACAAAATCCAAAACAATTCTGGACCTCAATCAACAGACTACTATCGCCAAGGTAAAAAAACAACCCCTGACCAAATCCTGAAAAAAACCCTATTGAAATAGCCACACTCTTCAATACATATTTCGTAAATGTCATAGCTAATCTCACCACTAACTTCCCTCAAAATCATCCCAACCGTTCTGACCATCCAACTACAAATACCTCCTCTCCCCACTCATATAACTTCATGCTATCACCTATCCCTACTGCCACAGTAAAGAAATTACTTCTATGACTGAAACCATGCAATAATGCCCTGATAACCTGCCCCCAGAATTCCTTCAAAAAGCTGCAAATTCCATTGCCTACTCAGTCAGTTTACTTTTTAATAGGTCCATTCAAGAGTGTTATGTTCCCACCATTTGGAAAAAAAAGCCTTCTTCCTCCCACTGCACAAAGGCTTAAACAACACTGACAATTCAAACTTTCGACCCATTGCCATTCATTCAGTTGGGCTCGAGATGCCAGAAAACTAGTCTCCTCACTATTTCTTGACCTTTCCAAAGCCTTCCATACTACCTCCCACCCTCATCTTCTTAGAAACTATCCAACTTAAGAATCTCTATCTCTACCCTACACTGGTCTAACTACCTCACAGATAGGCAAAAAGCTACTAAGTGGCAACAGTCTTTTTCTCCTTTTCTCAATACCACTACTGGTGTTCCTCAAGGATCCATCTTAGGGCCTATGCTTTTTAGCATTCTCATCAATGACTTCCGCTCTTCTATCACTCAAGACACAGTCATCCGTTATGCAGACAATTCCACTATCATCTGCACTGCCAACTCTCCACCTGAACTCTTGAAACTTATCCAGTCAAGCCTCAGCTCCACTGAAATATGGATGGCTAACAACCACCTTGACCTAAACCCTAAGAAAACTAAATGTATGCTATTCACCCCTAAAAGACCTTTACTGTAAACAAAGACTCATTCTCTATTCTTTCCCAAGATAACACTACCATCAAGGTTGTCACAAATACTAAACCTCTAGGTGTCACTATAGACAAACACCTAACTTTCGACATGCATATTCTCAACAACATTAAAAAAGCACTCTAGAAACTAAGCATGCTTTACCGTCACAAAACATTCCTCAGTTACTCATCAGAACTACCCCTTGCCTCCTCCTTCCTGCTACCATCTCTTCTTTATGGTGCTCTTTACCAACATACAGGCCAGACTTAAATCCAAACTAGACTCATGCTATAACAAAATTGAAAAGTTTGTCACTAATGGGCACTTTTCTCACCACTGCATCTCTCTTTGACTACTAAACTGGATGGAACGTCCTCATTATCTTACATACATTCAGCTGACAGCTGCCCACAAACTGATATTCAGTCCATCCAGCTGCACTGCCCTTCCTTCTCTGTTTACACTTTACTACCCAACTAGACCTCTCCAAAAATCAAATGCTCTATTGATCAAGAACAGAGTTTGTCTACAGTACATGTGTAGTAGTCAAAATAAATACATTTTTACAGGGTACAAACCCTCCTGTACCCTCGTTGTGGGGGACTTCTCTCATCCACATGTACTTTATTTAGCTATCCTTTTTTTGATGGGGTTAGTTCCACTTGGCTAGTAGCCTTTTTTCAGGGGAGGTAGTATTTATACTACTATGGGACATCTGGCAAGGGTATCAGGGAACTTCCCCTACTGTTTTTGTTAAGTGCCATGGGATCTTTCACATCCACTTGAGCTACTCCCAACTCGAGCAGGTGGGGCCTCAGTTTAACATCTCACAGATGTGCAGCCCTCCCCCATACTAAATTGCAGTGTCAGCATTCTATCTGCCTAGTGTGGGCTAGAATCCATTGCCTTCTACACCAAAGGAGTGTGTGTTACCTGTTACACCACAGACAATGACACTTATAAACTTATTCCATACAGCCTGCATTGGTCTTATACAGACAGTGATACCAAACAGCCTGTATTACAGTGGGATGACCTCTGAGCACATGAAATCTTAATGAAATGTAATTTGGCTGTTGTATGACATGACTGTTGATCACTGGTAGGGAAGCAAAATTAAACAATCTAATGCTATGAAATACAATGAATGAATACATATATGTATAAACATTTTACTGCAGAAATCTGAGTGACATTTATGCACTTATGCATTCATGCTGTGTGGACATGACAACACTGTGTAAATTGTCCCGTTTCATATCGCTGACATTATAAGCACTTTGGAGACAGAACATTAGTTAATGATCTGCTGACTACATGCACATATTGCAGCTAACCCATTTGTACTTGCTCATCTCATATGCTTGTAACATTCTTTCCTTGCTGTGACTTAATAAGGCACATATTATATCTTTGTCTGACACATGATGTTACTGGCTGTTTACATTTACTGCATGAAGCAGTAGGTTCTCCAGCCTAATTCACCATATAGGTCATATGATAGTCCCCATCCTTTCACTTCAGTTCTGTCCCTCCTGCTTGTAATTAAAAAAGTATATTCCCAAACCATATCCCTTTTTCTCTGAGTACATACGCAGCCAGTTTTCTAAGCCTGCTGGCGTACATGACTGCATTTGGTCTACTACCACCATTTTCTTTGAGCTGTAAGGCCTCTGTGAGCTTTACCTAGTTTTCTACATATGGACTGTTGTCCTGAGCATTAGACGGATGTATGGCTTCAGAGTCTCTTTTCTTCCTTGTGTTTTCGCCTTCCAGCATTGTCTCGTCATTTGCCCCTGTGTCTGAAGGAAACCCAGACAAAGTGAGGCAGAAAGAGGCAGACAGATAAAGAAAGGGAAGAAAGGAGAGGAAATAAGGTGAGAAAAGGGGAGAAGGCACTTCAGCAGCACTGCTAAATGCTGTTTCTCTCTATAGTTATAAAATGATAAAAGGTTTGATGTAGTTCAGGATGAATCACTGATATCACTATTCTCAATGAACGTTTTAATGCCGCGACTTTTAATAAAAATCCAAGGCTATATCATTTTTTTCACATAACTTGCATGGAACTGTTTCAGTTTTTAAGAACATGTACAAATCAGAGATTCTTTTGTAAGACAAGTTACAAAATAAACTCTTACAAATGAAAAACCAAAACACAGGAAATTACCATACACAATGATATGAAATCAAACAATAATGACCAAGATGACCAAAATAAGACCTCCTCACAGGCAAAAATTAAGCGCTTTCATTCTTTTTAATATCGTTTGGAACTTCTTCAGAAAATAAAACCACTCTCCCATCATACCATTCAAATAGATTACAAAAACATCACATGATACCAATCAACCAATCACATCATTAAATTCAACAAAATAAAAACGATTTAGATAATACATGTATGTATGTATATATATATATATATATATATATATATATATATATATATATATCTTTATCAAATTTTCAATATAATCACTCTAAGTGACTCTTTGAACCTGTAAAAACATTTTACATTTATAGCCTCATTGATTCCTGGTGCATGATCTGCCTCAAGTCTAATCTGCCAATCTGATTCTTAGCATTCTAATAAGGTCTTAAAAGTCCCCTGACAAAAATACTGTCATCTATTTGGTCTAAGACTGAAAAGGAAAACCTCTTAAATTTTGGACATGTCAAGACATGCCTAGCCAAAGCATTTTTGTAATCCCTTCTCTTTATGGCTAATGTGCACTCATAAATCCTTCTGCTTAGAGTTCTAATAGTTTTTCCAATATGAGTTGTGTAAAAATCACAATTTGAGAATAATGAAGGCGGATAAGGGTGGTATGTTGGTTGTAATGGACAAGGCTGATTACAATTCAGCCATGTTTAATCTGTTGAAGATGAAACGAGTTATAAAGTTGTGACAAGAGAATTCCTTCTTCCCTGGTACTCAAATGTCAACATTCCTATAAATTGTTGAGTGTCTTTCAGGACCGCTGGTGCCGTCATTAAAATTTCTTCAATTGTTCCACAAAAATCGATGGTGGTTCAGTGATCTAGCCTACATCTGCTACAGTAGGACACGAAGGGGGATGCAAAGGCTCCTTTCATTTTAGAGTGGTACAGATTGTAGCAGTGACAGCTAAAGGAGGTAATGCAGATAACATCACTGAATTAAAGAAATGATGAAGTTTAACAACTTTGTTAAACGAAAGCGCTAACATAGTACCTGGTTTTAATATTGTTTTAATAAAAGTTTTCGAATGTTTGTGGGAGCTTGTTTTTTCTGCAGTTGGTTTCTCATTTATCACTGAGTTAAAGGAAATGTGATGGGATTGGAGAGTTGCAAGCTCATAAATTCCCAGGCTTGAACACAGATTATCCAATGAAACCAGTCCTAAAGGGGTGTAGATTGAAGAGACGTCTCTGATTGGAGGTCATCTGTTTTTGCACTGATTCATGATGGAAGTGGGAGTTGGTTTTGAACAGTTTGATGATTGGTTGAACACATTGTTTTATAAGCTCACATTTTGATGCCCGAAATAGATCTGAAGAGGGATCTTTAAGATCCAGAAGCGTTTATCTGTTGTGATTTTATTTGACCATCTTGGTTTTATTGTTTAATCAAATAACAGTTTTTTGCAGTTGGACTTTGTGGTTTCTGAAGAACCCTGGCTGTGGTAACTGTGCTGGTTTTACTGTTTATTGTGTTTTTGCTGCAGTGCAGTTCTTTAGTGGGAGTTCTTCTATTTGCCTTTACATATATATATATATATATATATATATATATATATATATATATATATATATGTGTACACACACGCACATACAGTCATACCAGCTCCCAGTCCATAGGTCCAAACACACAAATGACAGCACTCTTCATCCATCAGTTAGCACAGATGATTAAGGCTCTCAGCTGTTAGTAAGGTGCTTTCCACAGTATACGGGACTTGATTTTTTCCACCTTTATTTGCCTAATGTATGACTCGAATCAAATCACTTGACCAGACAATGCTCCAGGGTAACCCCTGAAAAGTGACATTCGTGTCCAGTGGGCTTTACCCACTTAACAAATGTGCATGCTAAAAATAAATAAGGAATCACTGCCAATGTTCACTTAGAAACTGCATCTGCAGTGATTTCCTATTGAGAAAAGCAATCAAGGTATTGAAGTAAACCAAACGGAACCTCATCCAGTTTTCTCTCTTCCAGTTCACTATTTGCACCTAATGGCCATTATTTTAATCCTTCTTTACTGGCTGACCACTGTCACCTTCTTTCCTCACCATTGTGTGACCACTGCCACCTTCTTTCCTCACCATTGTGTGACCACTGCCACCTTCTTTCCTCACCATTGTGTGACCACTGCCACCTTCTTTCCTCACCATTCTGTTCAATGTCTGTTCTTGTTCTAGAATGCTTTTTTTTCTGAATCTTTCCAGAATGATTGGTTATTAGCTGCTACTTTACCAGTGTGTCTCATATTAACACATTTGTCACTCATCACACCATTTTATATACTTCATATAAAAGATGTGCAGAATGTCACTTTCCCTACATATATGTAGTCTGACATTTTGCCACAGGTGAAATATTATTATTTACTATAAACGCCTGCAGTGGTGGGTTCTCCCTTCTATCTTATTGCAGAAAGTTAGCTGCTGCTTCTTAACTAAGACAAGTACCATCTGTGCAATCATGTCCAGAGCTCTGTCTTAGGTCTCATCTCCCATGCTGTGGGTTTCCTAGTCAAAAAGGTAAAGCTGTGAAGGGGCAACTCAACACCTGACTGACCAGAGGGTTCTGCTCCTGCAGCAGTTGCATCACTGTGGTATGCTGCATGTCTTGGGTTTAAGTCGCAAGCGGGAACTAATATTACCCTTTCACTTCCACAATTCTTATATAAGAAATGATTCATCTACATTGCAAAGCTGTATTGGCCTCATTAGTATGTAAAATACAATACCATTAAATAAACTCAACAAAAGGAACCTGCACAAAAGTTACTTGTAAAAAATCGAATAAGTGCAGAAATACGAAGAGGTAAACCACTAGAATATATCCAAAGCGTTTATTGTAGCCACAAACAGAAAAAAATACACGTAACTGCCAGACATGAACGCTTTTAAAATCCTTCCATGCGTTTCGTCTATTCATTGACTTCATCAGATAAAGACAATATTTATCTGATCTGATGAAGTCAATGAATAGACGAAAACGCATGGAAGGATTTTAAAAGCGTTCATGTCTGACAGTTACGTGTATTTTTTTCCGTTTGTGGCTACAATAAACGCTTTGGATATATTCTAGTGGTTTACCTCTTCATATTTCTGCACTTATTCGATTCAATACCATTAAATAGCCAACAGCTGAAGGAGTCATAACTCATTAAAAAAGCTAAGAGAACACCCAGCAATAGTTTCTGGGCTGACTTTTTGTTCTTTTAAATCACCAACTTAACCGCATTGTGATTTGTATCGATTCTATTAGTAAGTACGAGATCCTGCAGGAGCTTGGTATGCTTAAGAAGACTGAATCTGCATCAAAATATACCATTTGGGAGAGATGATAGAAAGAGATGCACTTTGAAATCTGAGAAAGAAGTGGAACAAGTCTGTCTACATTGCACTTGCCAAATAAAATTAAATTATGCTTGTTAATCCAGGGGTCGCTGTTACTAGGAGGATTTTGAGTTATTGCTTTGATGATGATGGGCAATACACTATGAGCTGATAATCAGATCTGCTATCATATGAAGCCAGAGGAGGACAAGTAGCAAATTCACTGGTACATTCAACATTCAAAGTCACTTGAAAAGATCTTTTAACATACAAAAGGGAACCATTAACTCTAGCAGTGGGCCTGTCATTCCTAATTATGTGTGAACCTAAACAATCTTATTGCCATCATGAAAGCAATAAGGAGACACATGACAGCTAGCTGGGAAGGGTGTGGAATGCGGGCAGAATGAGAAATGAAGTGGCACAGGGGCAAGAAAGTTAAATGTGGAGACTTGTGAAGGGAAAGGTGAGAGTAAGAAAAACAGTAGCGGCAGAGCTGTCAGCATCAGCAGTCCTCACGAGTCACTATGTAGCACTACACCAGTTATACATGGCTCTGTAGTGCCCACTCACAGAATGGTCATATTTTCATAGCCATGAATAGAAACAGAAAGTTTTTATTTGCTTTGAAGTGCTTCCGGAAATAAGACGTCTGCTACAGCTCCTGCCTTTCTAAAAGTTATGTTTAGCTACTATACAAGGACTACATTCATAAAAGGAAATAGAACAGTAAAATGTGCAATTCATTTGATAGAACTGAGGCTAATGGGAAGACATTTTGAAAACTGTAAAAAGTGAGATTATCATGGATTCACAAATGAAAGGAAAATTGTGATGATGAAGAAAATGATGCTAGGAGGCATGGGAAACCGATGTGGAGCATGAGCACGGATATTGTTCGTTCATCTTAACAGTAACTGCCTGCTAAACTGTCATTGTATTCAAAACAGTCAGAGGGAGAGAAAACTGAAGCATCTGAGATTAAGTTGACATGACACCATCTTGTCTTAAAAAATGAGAAGCCAAAAAGTGAGAGATTAATCTTTGGAAATGCACATATCGAATGGACACAGTTTGGTGGAATTAAACAATAAGGCTTGAAGATAAAGCATAAAGGTGACTGGGATTCCAGTGAGAGAAGAAAGTTTCTGAATTTTATCAAGAAAATGACAGTCTAACTTGACTTTACTTTTAAAACCATATTGACATTGCATATAATTTTTCATCAAATGAATCTGAAATTGCTATGGGCAAACCTGAGGTGATGTTGGCACAGTTTATGTCCTGGCATGAAAAGCAACAGGAACTTTTAAGACTTTATAAACCTGGCAAACAGTGTGTAGTGGAAGGCAGAATTGTTTTTGTTGATCATGACTTTTCACTATAAGTGCTCATACAAAAATAGCAGTTTTTGATGCAGTAATGTCAGTGCAAGAAATTAAATTTTAAACTGTTGGTTCTTGCTTTACTGAATGCAAACATCAACATGAAGACAATGAAAATAGGTGCAAAGGCTCTTGAAAAATAGGCACACCAGGATAAAAGTACGATCACCTAATTATCATATAATGTGAATACCAAATAGCAGATTACTCTTCCTTCTTCAAGTCTGATTACAGGATGCGACTCCAAAACACAAGTTTAAACAACAGTGAATGACAAAAATTTAATCATATTATGAATAGCATAGTGTAAAATCTGAAGATTTTAGTAAAAAGTGATCCGAAAATCTTTTATTTTTTGCTGTTGAAAAGGAAGATGTAAAATGTAAATGCTATTTCTTTAAATGATTGCTGCCACCACTAGTCTGGTTTCTTGCTTACTAAACAGCTTTAAAAGAATAAACCAATAACAAAAATAATGCAGCCCCAGGCGAGTAGCGTGTCCGTTACCAAATAATAAAATATCTTGAGAGACCACAAACTCATAAACGGTAAACGGACCACGTAGGCTTCACAATTATTCAAAAAGAAACTCTTAAAATATAAGAAGCGACTGAAAACTCTTGTAAAAACAACGAACGTTCTTTATTCAGGTACAGTTAGCGCTTTCACCTCCTCGGCTTCATCAGACTGTATCAAAACCACATACACCAGTCCTTTATATATATTTTACGTTCAATTAACCCCCTAGTGTTCAAACATTTACTTACATCTAAAACTAATGAATTAATTACATGCTCAATAAAACTAGAAAAACTTACTACAAATGGAAAAACTTACTACAAATACATAATGAATATTCATAAAAATAAAAAATACAAAATGTTAACTGTATATAATAGACATATATTACATAAGATGAAACATCAAATGTCAATATAAATATAAATATATATGTATATGCATTTTGTCTATTACAAAAAATGAATGCATGTGTAAAACATAAAAGCATGTATAAAACATGTATAAAACATGTATAAATCATTAAAACACTGTCCATCATACAAACAATGGACACCTGCTCCTCATTTCATAATCCCTTTTTTCAATCTGCGTTTTTTTAGTATAGTCTGTAAACTGATCTTATCATTAAGACCGGGTGGGCTATCTGCTCTCAAGCGTAAAATCCACCTGAGTTCTAGCTCTAAAGTAAAATTCTCCAAGTCACCACCTCTAGGATTGTTCTCAATATGTTGTAATACACAGAAAGTGAAGGTGTGTGAAGGTCCTGCTACTATACAATGCCTAGCTAGCGCATTGTGTTCCTGTCTGGTTCTAATGTGATTTATGTGTTCCCTTATCTGGACTCTAAATTCTCTATTCGTCTTTCCAATATAGAACGCAGTACATGCTTCACACCAGGCTAAATATACCACATTAACACTCCTGCAATCGGTATTTGTCATGAAAAAGAATTCCTTTTCTATATTGGGTGATTTGAAAGAATGATTCATATTAATATATCTACACTGGTTACATTTACCACATGGGATGGTATTATGGGTCCTCATTCTCTGTTCTGAGGTGAATTTATGGCAAAGTAGCCTCTTCAAGTTCTTTTTGTTCTTGTATTGAAATCTAGGTCTATTCCCTACTAAATTCACAATCTCCTCATCTGCCTCCAATATATCCCACCGTTCTTGAATAATTCTCCTATCTTACTTACATCAGTAGTATAATATATGGGTATACTAAAATTCTTAGGGGTACTACTAAAATCCCTCCTATTGGGAACACACTCATTATAACTACTAGAAAAATACGGGCAGGCTACAGTGTCCCTTAATTCAAAAACAGTTTCAAAAGCTTTCTTGATTTCACTCCTATCATAAGACCTATTGTATAGCCTCTGACTGAGTCCATCCAATTCATCCCTAAAGCCCTGAAGGGTAGGGTTCAGTCTGGACGCTCTCATCGATTGCCCCAATGCTACATTCGCAAAAACATGCATAGAATGCATGCTATCTCTATGTAGGAGTGTATTCCTATAACACTTCTTCCTGTGAACCGAAGTGTTCACAATCCCATTACTCAACCTCATGATGTTCACATCTAGAAAAGAAATAAAATCTCTCGATGAGCTAGAACTAAACGTCAAAAAGTCCACCGAGTTGTTCAAGAAACTTTCAAACTCCTTTAACTCAATCTCATTCCCTCCCCAAACCAAAAAGAGGTCATCTACGAACCTTTTATAGAAGCTGACATGTTTCTTAAATAAGTCTGAGATAAATAGTTGTTCATACTCCCAGTCTGCCATCACAATGTTGGCGTAGCTATTGGCATAACTAGTGCCCATAGCCACGCCATCATTCTGCAGGTAAATATCCCCATCGAAAATAAAAACATTATTTTCCAAAATGGTCTCTAAAAAAAGAGCCATTAAATCCACCAATCTACTATCCAACGATGTATGTTTCTTCAGATAATTCATGACCCATGTGACCCTTCTGTCATTAGGTATAGCAGTGAATAAGCTATTTACATCAAAAGTAACAAAAATATATTCATCAGCTTCCTCCAGTGTAGTGATATACTCATAAAATTGTAGCAAAAATTCCTTGCTATCCTTTAAAATGCAAGGATTTTCTTCTACCACAGGTCTTAAGTAGTATTCAACGAACAGGGAAAATGGTTCCGTCAGCCAACCTTGCCCCGAAACGATGGGTCTCATCGGGGGGTCGTGTGGTTCTTTATGTACCTTGGGAAGACCCTTTAGTACTGGTATCAAAGGGTTCACCACTCTCAAATAACATGAAGTATTCTTATCTATCACATTACTCTTCAATAAATCTACGATCATAGCATGTACCCTAAAAACTTTCATCACAACATCTTCTTTTCGCAATCTACTGTAAGCCTTGGTATCATGTAATAACTGATTCACATTCTCCTTATAATGTTCAATATCCATTATCACAATGGATCCCCCTTTATCTGCAGAGGTGATAATAATAGAACTATCATTTTTCAATCTATCTAATGCTTGTTTCTGTGCAGAATTTAAATTGTTCCTCCTATAAAACTTCTTAGCTGCTTTGTTCCTATCATTGTAATATTTATACAAATCATTTTCAATTAACCTAGAAAATGTTTCTAACACAGGATGTAACAAAGGAACATATGTACTGGTGGGTTTGAAAACCTGTGGAACCGCACCTGTATCATTGCAACCATAATCTAATTTAAGCTGAATATTTCGTACAAATAGCTTAACATCAATGATTGACTCAGAAATTTCACTTTGTTGACTAGGAATGAAATTTAAACCTCTATTAAGTACCTGTACTTCACACTTATTCAACTGTCTCCGAGACAAATTTATCACAATGGATTAGTTTTCTTTCCCCACATTTTCTTCAGTGTCGGTCCTCCCACCTCTACATCCGGGGTCTTCCATTTCTGTCGACCCCGACTCATAGACTGAGTCCTCCCTCTGAATTGGGGTGTCTGTATGGGGAAAGGGGTAGTTAAAGTATTAAAATTCCTATCCCCATAGTGATTAACTGTCATTTTACTCCTATTGGTGGTAACTGTGTTGTTACCTACTTCATTAACCTCATTACCAACATGTTCCTGTATGACATTACTATCTAACACGATAGGAACTGAACCACTAGTTGAACTATTCTGTTTGTTATTACTATCAACAATAACTGGATATAAATTGCAATTACTCACTTCTTCACAAACATTATTATTGTTAGTACATACAGATACCGCAGGTACTGTTGTACTGTTCACATTAATAAAACTAGAAAAACTTACTACAAATGGAAAAACTTACTACAAATACATAATGAATATTCATAAAAAATCTTTTTCATGACAAATACTGATTGCAGGAGTGTTAATGTGGTATATTTAGTCCGCTGTGAAGCATGTACTGCGTTCTATATTGGAAAGACGAATAGAGAATTTAGAGTCCGGATAAGGGAACACATAAATCACATTAGAACCAGACAGGAACACAACGCGCTAGCTAGGCATTGTATAGTAGCAGGACCTTCACACACCTTCACTTTCTGTGCATTACAACATATTGAGAACAATCCTAGAGGTGGTGACTTGGAGAATTTTACTTTAGAGCTAGAACTCAGGTGGATTTTACGCTTGAGAGCAGATAGCCCACCCGGTCTTAATGATAAGATCAGTTTACAGACTATACTAAAAAAACGCAGATTGAAAAAAGGGATTATGAAATGAGGAGCAGGTGTCCATTGTTTGTATGATGGACAGTGTTTTAATGTTTTATACATGTTTTATACATGTTTTATACATGCTTTTATGTTTTACACATGCATTCATTTTTTGTAATAGACAAAATGCATATACATATATATTTATATTTATATTGACATTTGATGTTTCATCTTATGTAATATATGTCTATTATATACAGTTAACATTTTGTATTTTTTATTTTTATGAATATTCATTATGTATTTGTAGTAAGTTTTTCCATTTGTAGTAAGTTTTTCTAGTTTTATTGAGCATGTAATTAATTCATTAGTTTTAGATGTAAGTAAATGTTTGAACACTAGGGGGTTAATTGAACGTAAAATATATATAAAGGACTGGTATATGTGGTTTTGATACAGTCTGATGAAGCCGAGGAGGTGAAAGCGCTAACTGTACCTGAATAAAGAACGTTCGTTGTTTTTACAAGAGTTTTCAGTCGCTTCTTATATTTTAAGAGTTTCTTTTTGAATAATTGTGAAGCCTACGTGGTCCGTTTACCGTTTATGAGTTTGTGGTCTCTCAAGCTTTAAAAGAATATCTAATGAGTGGCGATATTAAGGATATCATGCGAATGGATAAATCAAGCCTGAAAATATGTATATACTTCCAAAAATGGGAACATCATCAAAAGAGGGAAATCAAGCCCATAACTCGGGGTGTTCCTCGAAAATTAATCGATTTGAGATGTCTGGATGAATGAGTTTCCTCTGATGGGGTGAGAGTGTTTTTTGAACATGTAGATGGTGATAGATACTGTGTCAGTGAAACAGATGTCAACTATACAGATCTTAGTCTTATTTAAGTGCTTCTTATCTATCTATATATATATATATATATATATATATATATATATATATATATATATATATATATATATATATATATATCACCTTTAGATAATTGAAATACCACTTACCCGACTTTCATAATGCCAAGATGACTTAACCAACAACCGCATTTCACTGACCTCTGGAACGCCAACTGGAAACTCCAGGTAAGTAACAACTTGGCCACCATGCTGAACTTTGCCCCTTATACCCAGTGTGATCTCAGAGTCGGTATATTTAGTTGGGGGGATATGGGGGCAAAGCCCCCACATGGCTGGGTTTAATTTGCTTCGGTTTTAGTCGTATAATACTTTACATTCTATAGATTGCCATTATCTGTGAGATATTGTTTCTGACTTTGTATTTGAATGAAACTTTGTGTGCTTTCTGATATACCATATGTTATAACTGTCACTGCTGTACTGTAGGTTACTTATGTCACTCCATGTGCTTGATGAAAATGTATTGTGATTTCTGTATTCTGATTTGATGATTTGTTATACTTAAACTGTACATTAACTACCTCTGGCAATTTTCTCCTTGGGTCTCTGCTGAAAAAGGGCATTCTGTCCAGTCAGCCTAAACCGGTTAACAAATGATAAACAAATAGGAAAGTTCTATGTATTGTCATCTAAGCCCTTAAATTTTATTATCTGCACCTAATGGATATAAGCATATAAAAGTTGAGAGTTATGGCTGGGGTCAACTATGACATAGTAAAAGAAAAAAATTGTATTTGGGGTGTACAGTGAGGATTGATTTGTACAATGAGATAAATCTGTTTTGAGAATGTGTTAATTAAATATATGTGGGTCCATCCTTTCAAGTTGCAGTTACTGCAGTGACGGAGATAAATTGTGGTGCCAAGACGCTGGTCCTAATTCCCCATTTTATTTGTGAATTAGTTGATATGGGGTTTCCATACATGTTGTGCATGGAACTTCTTTAGAGAATCAAAGGGTTTTGCTATTGTTTAAACAATGTTAGTACTTACGTTTCTTAAATTAATGTTATGTCTTTCGTGCAGCATATTTTCATAATATGATGTAAACTGGTTGGTTTCTCTGATGAATGAAATGGAAACTGTTTAGTTTTAAATGACACTTGCTTCTGATTTACATAAAAATTCATGGCAAATGGAGCAAAAGGAGAAGGTTGCCTGAAAGGAGGTTTGAGAGACATAGCCGGCCTTAGGCATAGAACAATTAGGCAGCTGCCTAGGCTGGCACTTTTCCAGTATTTCATTTTTTGTAGTAAAGAAATGGTTCCTTTACTATAAAAAATAAATAAATAACTACCAGAAAAGCACCTCTGCTAGCGCAGCTAGAGAGGCATGCTAGGGAGGAAGTCCCATAGTTTCTGCCTTTGTGTTTGTTGGCCTCCTGCTTCTATTGCTCACGACCTCCAAAGACAATGAACCAGGTAAGTCATAGGTGGGACAGAGGAAGAAATAAAAAATAGAAACTTGAGAGTCTGTTGCAAAGATGAGTTCAGCAATGGCCTGATGTAATTGTGTGTATGTGTATGTGTATATATATATATATATATATATATATATATATATATATATATATATATATATGTATATATATATATATATGTATATATATATATATATATATGTATATATATATATATATATATATATATATATACATACATTTTTTAATTGTTGCTGGCAGACAACCAGATCTTTCAGATGGCTGGGGACTCCTTAGTAGACTCCGATTTTGCAGAACATGCCTATTTTACCACATACATTAACATGCATTTCAGTTTCAGATTCCATATCCTTCAGAAAATGACTGCGAATACATAAAACCGATTCTAGCAATTTTCTAAATTTATAAGAATAATGTTTGTAATCTGTCCCTAATTTTGCCCTTTCCAATTATTTTTGACATTCTGCAGGTTTCTTGTTCTAAGACGCTAAGAGGCTAAGAGGATATCTTTTTATCCTGACAAACCACTGAAGAATACATTCAGTCAAAGGTGCTAGACATTGCAGTTCTGTGTTTCTATGCAGAAAATGTTTGTCAATACAAAACCTGTCGTTCTGCATAAAATGGCGTCCTGTCCTTGGGGAGAATATGAGTGATGCCTCCTTTATGCTCATTATTCTGAATTTGCTGGATTACTGTGATTTTTGTAAAGGGAACTTGAAATACAACCATGCATAGCTAATGTTTCCATGGAAAAAAGTTGAAATACAGTCCGTGGATGTCATGTTTAATTATAACTATTGGATAGAGGTGGGAGCTGTCTGTAGAAAGTAACTGACTCTTTTGTTTACTTGTTTTAAAGAATCACTGTCTGGCTTTGCTGGATTGTTGTGCATTTGCAGGATTACTGTCATTTACAAGAAGCAGTTTGTAATATTTTAATGTGTGACTACTGTTTCCATGAACAAAATCTTAAATACAAGCATAACTTACTTTAAACATCCCACACCATTTTCCCCTCAGGTTTGGGAGTGGGTTTGAATGAGAGATGATGAGAGAGAAATGCCCATATGCAGCAAGGAGACTGCTGCCCCTCACAGCACCCCACCACATATACAATGTCAACTGCTATAAAACACATTTAAAGCATTATGGTCTTGTGGTGGGAGGAGAAGGGGTGACAGCAGTCCCCTGATGGATGTTATACCACCTGCCTTTATACAAAAGTAATGGTGAGTGTGACTGACTGACTAGAGTGTATAGGTGGGGTTTGCTACTGCACACCCTGTGGGGTGTTTAAAGTAAGTTTTATCAAATGCAATACATGGCTTTGGTTTTAGCTATAATTGCAAATGAGTGCCTGTCTACAGAAAGTGACTTACCCTCTTGTTTTCTCATTTTATGCAGTCACAATCTAGTTTTGCAGGATTAGTGTGCATTTGCAGAGTTAACATGATTTTTGTAAAGCAACTTGGAATACTTTAATGTGCAGCTACTCTTTGCATGAAAGTTGATAGAGCTGGAATACAACACATGGTCATCATTTATCAGAAACATCTGCAGTGCATACAGAAGGAGCTACAACTACTGAGTGGAGTTTGGAGGTGTCTTTTGAAAGAAACTGATCTCTTTTCTTCAGTTTAAACTGTTACTGCCTGGCTTAGAAGACTAATGTGTATTTAGTGAGGTAAGATGGACAACTGAACAGAACATCCGACATATACACAGACAAATTGGCTATAACTGTCTGTAGAGGAAAATTACCCACTGCCTGGCATTGCTTGGTCATTGTTCTGGCTTTGTAGGACTAATGTGAAACATGTGAAGCAACATGGACTGCTTTTAATGTATAGCCACTGTCTGTGTGAACTACTTTACATGGCTATCCTCTTCTGTCACAGTCAGATGTCTGAATTGTACACAGAAATGTCTATGGGTACCTATTGGGGTTGAGGGCTTTCTGGGTGAAACTAAATGACTCTTTTGTGATTTGCTCAGTTTAAATTCTCTGTCAAAACAATATGGCGTAAAATACATTGCAGAATATCCATACCTTTACAGCTTCTGGGGGCTTGTGTTCCCCCACACACCGAGGTTGCAAAAACTAGTCTAAAACTAACCCTGCTCAGAGGTGTACACAAAAGGTCAATGCAGCATGTGTGGGGAGCAGGGGATGATGTCATTACTCAGAAGGTCACTGCAGCATGTGTGGGGAGCAGGGGATGATGTCATTATTTTCTCAACTTTTTCAGCTTCCAGCAAAGTGAAAGTGGTTATTTGTTTATGTAATTTGCCATTAAATTTTGCCTCTGTGTTTCCTGGCTCATATTTACTTTGTCTGATGTTTTCTTTGCTGGGGTTCATATGATATTCCTTTATCACTTTATTTCTTTAACTTTCGTCCCAAACTATAAAGGTCATACTTCTTGTGTTGGGCTGGGCACAGTATGGTCATTTTTTCATTAACTTTCTTCACAGCCTTCAGAGAGGTGCACAGAGGGTTAACTAAACTTTAACACAAGAAGTTTACTGTCTAAACATAACAAGTTGGAAATGTTACTGTATTTTGTTTTCATTTTGCTCACAATTACACATCCGATGCATAGATAGGTGCCTGTCTTTTGCAGGAGGGTAAAAAAGCATATATGAGTTATGTATCATCACATGGATTTGTCTGGTATGTTTATTGTGCAGTGCTATTCGGTTAACTTTGAACATTAATCTTTGGATAGAACTTATTTCTTCCTTAAATAAAAAAAGTATGATTGAATATTTTTCTTATGGATTTTTGTTTATGCCTTCACTGAACCAAAAGGTTGGAAAAAGCACTAAAACATACCTTGGAGCATTTATAACTCCATGTCTTCTGGGTACCTAGAGGCCACTAAAGCTCCAGCTTAATTTAGTTATTACACTGTTGTTTTGGTCAATTAGGGGGTGTTAAAATCATTCTGGGAAACCATAGTTGAAGAACAAGACTGAATTTTTCCCTTAATCGTTTTTTTTTTCCTCCGGCTATCAGTGTTTGAAAAGGTTGTTTTAAAAAAATGTAAAATACACCTCAGGGCTTAATGCAGTTATTTTTACTGCAGTTATTAATGTGATCTTGATCATTTAAGGTCTGCTAAAAGGATTCAGGGAAAAACAAAGTTGATGAGCAGGACTGAATTTCCTTCCTGAATTCTTATTTTTATTCTGGGCATCATTGGATGAAAAAGTTGTTTAAAAATGTAAAATGCACCTCAGATCATCTAGAACCCCAGTTAAATGCAATTATTCTGTACATTAAGCATGAATACAGAAAAACTGAAGAGTAAGACAAACTCCGAGAAAAAGGAAGTAAAATGCAGTCTGGCTGGTATATGCCGACCAGGATGGGGGCATTGAATGATATATAGATATGTGTGTGTGTGTGTGTGTATGTGTGTGTGTGGGGTGGGGCACCATGGAGCCCTTTCGCCTAGGGCAACAGTTGACCAAAGGCCGGCCCTATTGATCTCATTCCAAATGTGACTGAATTATGTTTAAGGAGATTTGATTGATGATAACTGTTTTTCCCTTTGTTTTGCCACGGCCGATCTTGCTTTAATGCATTAGATTACAGCTTCTTTAAAACAGTTTTGTAATATGGAGAGTATAGTGTAGTCATTTTAAATAAGCAGAGGTAAAATAATTCTGTACTTGAAAAAGTGTTGGGCCCTAAATATATGCAAGGTTTTTGGCTCCTTAAGCATTACACAAACTGGGAGCTGTTAAAAAAAGACTAAGAAGTCTGCAGTAACAAAAGGGAGAGAAAAGTTATCAGAGTAGCAATGCAATTCATGCTGAATGAATGAATACATGACAGAATGGAGAAGATCTGGAAGGTTAATGCCTATGAAAGTTTTTTAAGGTATCACCATATGTCTCAACATCTTAGTGTTAGAAATCGGGAGAAAGCCTGACAAAAACAGGGGAGAAAGGGCCAAAAATATGGACAGATTTTAAATATTACACTTTTAAACTTAGACCATAGCTATAATATCAGGGTTTGTGTTAACATACATTTTTCTGAAGGATTTGATGTCTGAAACTCAGTTGTATGTCATTATGTAGTGACTTCAATCCTTAGATCAAGCAACTAATTTGCCAGTAAACTTAGACCATAGCTATAATATCAGAGTTTGTGTTAACGTGCATTTTTCTGAAGGATTTGATGCCTGAAACTCAATTGTGTGTCATTATTTAGTGACTTCAATCCTTAGATCAAGCAACTAATTTACCAGAAAATCACAAATGCTATGAGGAACAGATCAAAAACAAGAGGCAAAAATATGGACATTCTGGGAAAATCTGGACACTTCAGAGGTATGGGTGTCACAAATCTGGGAGCATACTCTTATATCTATTACTATATTCCAGAAGGAATAAAATAAAGCTCATCCTTCCTTTTATGAAGAACTGGAATTGTATCTTGAAAGATACATCTTTACCATTGTGAGATGCATTGCATGGTGGGAGGAGTGCTTGACATTTGACAGACAGAGACATCGCCTTTAAGTTCAGGAATGGAGGGGTTTGTTTTGATATAAGGATGACACCCCGCTTTAATGTGCAGCAGCTATACACTAGCTTAAAGGTGTGTGTATTTTTATTATATTTTCTTTTTCAAGATGTGAATAATAATGATTTTATTTAAAAAACAGGTGTGACTACGCAAAATGGTAGGTCCAGTACAGAAAACACAAAGATGGGGGTGGAACAGAGTAAACGTTTACATCTGAGAGTTTGTTTTCTCACTGAAACAGTCAAAAGATGTTCAATAAATAACAAAAAAGGGCAAAGCAAAGGGAAAATCTCAAGAAGATTCCTGTGAAGATTGATGCCAGTTCAAAAGGGTCAGCAGTACACATTATAAATATGTAATCATGGAGTGGGTGCAGGCTGACAGAGTAAATCCAAAAAGTTATGTATTCCAACAGACTCCTCCATCTCTGGCAGAGACTTCTGATACTGCTCAAATTAAAAAAATATATTTTATGACAAGGGGTGAGATGATCCTTTTTTAACAGCAGTTGCAGCAGCCCCTACAGAAGTTCTAAAAAGAAGTTATGTACTTACCATAACATTCCGTCTGTGTTGTCCATTTTCATTCTTCCTCAACAGATGGGTCCAGATCCGATCCTCAGATCCGACTAGGCTGTTACACTAGCTCGTAGCTGCCAACAAACTCTCATGCTCCTTTCCTACCCATAATTCACCAGGCCCAACTTCCCTCAGGTCTCATTTGGTGCTTTCTCATCTAAACGTGATTTCCATCGCTCTTGAGCTGTTCAGTTAAGATAAGTGAACATTTTCAACTTTTTCATTGTTAGACTTCTTCTGGATACACTTTATTCTTGTTGAAAGGTTTACTCTTCTTTCCCGATACTCTTTCAAATTTATTCAAATTTCTGCTCCCCTTTACACTTGTGTAGTCTTTGCTACCATTGCTGGTAGGTCTTTATTGTTGCATAGTATTTGCTACCATTGCTGGTAGGTCTTTATTGTTGTATAGTCTTTGCTACCATTGCTGGTAGGCCTTTACACTTGTATAGTCATTCCTACCATTGCTGGTAGACCTTTACACTTGTTGTGTAGTCTTTGCTACCATTGCTGGTAGACCTTTACACTTGTTGTATAGTCCTTCCTACCATTGCTGGTAGGCCTTTACACTTGTTGTATAGTCTTTGCTACCATTGCTGGTAGGTCTTTATTGTTGTAGAGTCTTTGCTACCATTGCTGGTAGGCCTTTACACTTGTATAGTCATTCCTACCATTGCTGGTAGACCTTTACACTTGTTGTGTAGTCTTTGCTACCATTGCTGGTAGACCTTTACACTTGTTGTATAGTCCTTGCTACCATTGCTGGTAGGCCTTTACACTTGTTGAATAGTCTTTGCTACCATTGTTGGTAGGCCTTTACACTTGTCTAGTCATTGCTACCATTGCTGGTAGACCTTTCTAACCTTTTTACCATTTTTAATAGTCATGTTAAAAAAAAAAAAAACTCCTTTTTAACCTTTTCTCACTAGCTTCTGGTATTTCATTGCTATTGGTATCTAGTAGTTTGCTGTCTAGATATTTTAAGATTTGGAGTACACTTTTTTTTTTTGAGTTATAACTTGTGGAGATGTCAGATAAAGAATTTAACAAAATGAGAAAAATGCGGGCACAAAATGCCTTTTTCTGATTCTTATTTGTTATGTGTCTACTGTTTAGGACATTATTATTTAGACCACGATTGTGATGTTTGTGCTGGGTTCAACTCCGGACATTAATGGAAAGGCAAAATAAATTAATTCTAAAGGGGCTTTTACCAACTCCTTTCTTGCAAGCCATTGCTGGAGTTCATCCTCCAAAAACAAAAGCCAGGGATCCTTTCAAAAGGTCCAGATCCTCTGATTCTGTTGCCTCCAGTTCTTCAAAGCTGAGGAAAAAGAAGCTGAAGTCGGATCTGATGTCTCCTGGGATCCAGCCCTCTTTGGAGGTCATTTATTATACTGCAAATGAAGAATGAAAGAGAAGATGAACAGAAAATACATTGGTACAATCCCTAGCACAGGAAGAACAGTAAAAAGCATGCCTCACAACAACAGCTTGGTTCAGCATAAATCTGCAACAAAATGATTTTATTCAGCATAAGGTTATTGCACAATTAGCTTTATTTAAATCAGTTTATGACAAAATGAGCTTGTTCAGCTGAACTTCATTGATGAGGTTTTAAAAAGGCATTCAGCCATAGACACATACAGCATTAATTTACCAGACAATCAGTTCTTTGTCAAGGTAAGGTTTGCAGTCATTGATGAAATAATGTTTTCATGTAGTCTTTCTGCAAAAGCAATATTCAGCATTAACTTATTGTACGGTTAGCTGGATCACCTGCAGCTGACTGATAAAATCTGTGCAAACCTCATCATTAAACATCAATTTACAGCAGACTTCGTTATGAATTTAGCAGCATAAAAATAGGTTCATTCAACAAACAAAACACACTAACAAGTAAATAGAGAAGATATATTGTGAAAGATACGAGTGTGCAGTGCTAAACACATAGAATTTCTAAAGTGCTGTGTGGATATGCTACTCAGTAGGACAGAATTTGTAAGCATTCCTGGAATGGGAAGCAGCCTTGAGAGGAAGATAGGAGCAGTTCACATGAATAGTAGGTACACAGATTAACAAATACTAAATAAACCTGAGATGACACTAAAGGAAAGCGGGAAGACAAATGTAGTCATTGTGCAAAACTAAAGAGAAACAAATGAAAAGACAAACAGATCTTGCCTAACATGAATTCAAACAGTAAATGACAGAGGTGTTGCTTGAAACTTTTATCCCAAATCATCATATGCTGGCAAAAAGAGATTATAACGCATAGTGAAGAAACTGTCAAAAGTTGCTATGGTCCTTTTATACCTATTGCCAGGATGAAAACCTATCTGCTTTGATGATGTCAACAGGTAAGAAATATTGGCGATTTCTGAGCAAATGGTCAGAGTACTGGAGAGGTGAACTACGTGGCAACTTATGGTCAATGCAAGTGAATTTCCAGGCATCAATGATGCCATTAGTATCAAACCTGAGTTGAGATACAGAGCTAACAAAATAAAATGAAATAACTTAAAGCACAGTATTTTATTGATTCATCCCCTTGTAGTTTTTTAAGCATTACATTCTTACCTCCATTTTATGTGTTTTAATGTGTTATCAAATGATTTTTAAAAATATTTAAATGAGCACATACACAAGTTAATTATATTGTGTTTTTGTAGCTTAATTGGTTTATTAATTGGTTAATTGATTGAGCAAAGGTATAAAACCTGAGCGATTTTGGATAACTATTGTTCTGAGGAAGTCTATTTGACGAAAGCGCTTGACTGTTCGTTATTTTATACAATAAAGTGTGTTAAGAGTGTCAAAAGATCGTAGCATTTTTTACCAGTTGGTTTCACGTGAGTGTACGGGGACTAGTTATCGGCTTGGAAGTGGTTTTCTTTGGTCGTTGGTGTATTTGCTGCTTTCCCACCAGTGGTTTACTTCTTTGTGATTTTTGGTGGATCCTGAGCCTACTAGACCCGTTATTTTTTTCATCCGGTATGGAGGATAATGTACTTTCCCCGGTATTCGAGGAGGACTTGGAATCGGTACATTTCCCCTGTGATCAGTATTTTATTGATTCAACCCCTTGTAGTTTTTTAAGCATTACATTCTTACCTCCATTTTATGTGTTTTAATGTGTTATCAAATGATTTTTAAAAATATTTAAATGAGCACATACACAAGTTAATTATATTGTGTTTTTGTAGCTTAATTGGTTTATTAATTGGTTAATTGATTGATCAAAGGTATAAAACCTGAGTGATTTTGGATAACTATTGTTCTGAGGAAGTCTATTTGACGAAAGCGCTTGACTGTTCGGTATTTTATACAATAAAGTGTGTTAAGAGTGTCAAAATATCGTAGCATTTTTTACCAGTTGGTTTCACGTGAGTGTACGGGGACTAGTTATCGGCTTGGAAGTGGTTTTCTTTGGTCGTTGGTGTATTTGCTGCTTTCCCACCAGTGGTTTACTTCTTTGTGATTTTTGGTGGATCCTGAGCCTACTAGACCCGTTATTTTTTTCATCCGGTATGGAGGATAATGTACTTTCCCCGGTATTCGAGGAGGACTTGGAATCGGTACATTTCCCCTGTGATCAACCCATAAGGGGGAATAGTGACAATATATATGATTTAATTTTAAATCTAACGGAAAAGGTGTCTGAATTACAAGCAGCAGTTCAGAACATTCAAAATTCCCACGGTACAGACCTTGACAGGTTTGGGACTGGTGGTGGTGGGAATGGTAGAGAGGTAACACCACCAGTAGTGAACAAACCTCTTCCTGTTGGTGCTAGGAGTATGGAAACTATCAGTACAGGATTAATGCATTCGGAGAGCATGGTCAATCGTTCGGAAGGCTTGGGAAATCGAGTAGAACCCAGTGGAACCTTTGTTGCACATGACCGACTGAAAGACTGGAGCAAGAAAGAGCATGTCTTTTTTGACAATAATAATCCAACTAATACGAACAGTATGGACAGCAGGTTAGTGTGCCCTGAGACTAAAATGCACAAAGTACGTGCATTACAATGTGACAATACATATTTAAAGGAATGTATTGTAAAGAGACGTGTCCCAAAAGGGCTCCGTACTTATAGGTTTCCAAATGGGGTAAAAAAGGGAGAACCTGAATGTGATGAACTGATACAAATGTTTGATCGACATGGAATAGAATTAATGGAATTCATCTTGAAAATCAATAATAAAAAGATTAATGGACTTTTTGAAGAAATTGATGATGTTAACAATGTAATTCTTAATGATGTTTATTCTTACTGATATAATGTAATTTTTGACAGGGTTGAAAACGAGGTGAATAACAACATCAGTAGGAAAAAGAAGAAACTTATGAGAGATGAATTCGATTGTACAATAAAGGTTTAGCTTATCCCTTTCCCAAAGCCTACATGGAAGGAGTCAATTCTGGAGATAGTACACACAGCCAAACTGAAAATCCCCAAGGGAACTTAGGGGCCTATAGAAGTAATAATACAGATAATGAATATGATACCGAATACCCCCCACTCAGAAGATCCGAAAGGATCTACAATAGAAATCAAACAAGACAAGGGAAAGATTTTTTAGAAGCCAGGGGGGAGGGGGCCAGACAGAGGTACAGGAACCCGTCTTTCAGAAGGAAGAACAGTTACAATTAGATTATGTAGTTCAAATTACAGATGAGGACATTTTTAGTAGTGATGGTATTGTCCATTAGTACAAGGGGTTTAAAATTTATATTTGTGCACAGTTCCCTCTTAATAAAGAATTATTTTATTTATTTATGAAGGGTATGAAGTTTGTTCCCTCCACTAGAGAGGATTGTAGTAAAACCTTAACGGAGTTCAAGATTTTTATAAGGAAATTAAATTTGAAAATTTTAAATCAAGGAAGGTCTGACCAGGTTGCGAGGGTGAAACCCATCATTTACAAGAGAAGTTGTTATAATCCCCCTTTAATACCTATTTTAAATTGCTTTGAAAACATTTGTACTCAAGAGATATACAAATTATTACAGACTAGTAAAAACAGGAAACACACTCTGGCGGATTCACGAAGGCTTACACGGAGTTTAAGAGTAGTGTAAGCCTCCGTATAAGCCTCCCGATCCAGGAACAACCCAAACCTCCGTGTAAGAGACAGCTAAAACATCTCTTACACGGACTGGGTGTGGAAATGCTCAATACCTCATTTGCAGCTCAAAGATATGCAAATGAGGTATTTGAGCGATCCATGAAGCCCAAACCAGTCCGTGTAACGGACGTTTTAGCTGCAGAAATGTACTCAGCTGACAACTGAGTACATTTCTGCAAAATTGACAACGGAGCTATGTCAGCTCCAAATAAAGGTTGTATATGTGTCATCTAGCATGCCAATGGCCAAATATGTGGCCATTGGCATTAAAAAGTGTTGCAAAATTATTTAAAATAACTTTTTTTTTTTCGGGGGATTTTGATGTTTAACTGCAGCGCACACCCGCGCAAACGGGGTGCGCTGTCTAAAAGTGAAAACTGAAGCTTATAAGCCCACAATTGTGGGTTTTATGTAGTACATGGAATAACAACACAGGGACTAGCAGACCAAAAACAATATGGCCACCGTGTAGTGGTTGCCAAGGGGGGAAACTCAGTGTAAGAGATGTAACTAAGCATTACTAGGCAATCCTATGTAAATGAGGGTTACAATACTGAATCACACTGCCACATAGCTAATGAGCACTTTTTGAGTAGTGAAAGAGTTACAGAAGGGGGAGGAATAAAGTAAGAGGTAGGTGACATCACGGGGGGAATGATAGAAGTAAATGTATCACATTGGAGGGCAGTGTAACGTGACAGATGACAGACAGACATCATGAGGGAGGTGTGTGCCAACAGAACACTAGGAAAGTCAAGAAATAGAGGGTGTACACTATCCCTACACTCAAACTTTCTTGATATACGTGCATGCGCGTGTGTGCGCGCGTGTAAGGCAGGCTCGCCATGTTGGAGCGTGTTGCAAACCGTTTACAACGGTTTGCACGGGCGTCCACATGTGTAAGGCAATGTAAACATCAGGAAGCCTGTTGCTGATGTATAAGGCAGTGTGCATGCATTTTACCATGAATCAGCCAAGTCCAAACCGTGCAAGTATGTGTGCGCGCGTTTAAGTCACTGTGAGCGTGCTTATGCTGGTGTGCACATTGCTCCCCCTGAGGAAACAGAGAGGAAAAAGGAAACAACCTGATTACAAGGAAGCTGTCAGAGAATACTGCTGGAGTTAATTGGTGATAACAATCAGAAGCAGGCAATTACACAGGCAGACTAGAAGCCCAACCCAGCACTTAAAACACTGCACACAGCAGTGCAGGGTGTTTATCTCAAGAGATACTGCAAGAAAGGAGTAAGCTATCAGAATTGAAAACTGAAAAAGCTGAACTCAGAGCAGAAATGCTAGGGGCTGCCATAGCTGTTATAATCAGGCATAGGCGAATTGCTGAGGGTGGTGACAATGCAGATGCTGACAGACAACCCAGAGTGAGGAGAAGGAGAAGAGTATACAGGCCCAGGGTCACCTACCATGGGTTACATGAGCTGGAGATAGTAGAGCACTACAGAGTGGACAGAGACCTTCTGCAGCAAATTGTTGAGCTGTGCAGGCCACATCTCACACACAGAACCAACAGAGGGGAACCCCATTCCAGTGGAAACCAAGGTATGTGTTGGCCTAAGAATACTAGCAACAGGTACCTTCCAGAGACCAACTGGCGATATGATGGGGATATCACAGGCATCAGCCTCCAGGGTACTGCACCAGTTCCTGGATGCCATGTCAGCACATGTCGGTGATCATGTATATTTCCCCAATGCCCGTGAGGTATTGGCCAGCAATATTCGTCTCTTCCAGCAAATAGCGGGATACCCTGAGGTACTGGGTGCAATAGACTGCACGCACATATGCATCAAAGCACCAGCCGGTGAGCGGGGTAGAGCCTATATTAACCGCAAGGGATTCCCCTCCATCAACTGCCAGGTCATGTGTGATGCCCAGGGCATAATAATGAATGTGTGTGCTGGCTGCCCTGGGAGCTACCACGATTCCCACATCTGGCATCTGACGCAGCTGTACCAATCATTTGCCAGTGGGGACTTCCCACACGGACACCTATTGGGGGATGCAGGTTATGCACTTGAGCCATGGCTGATGACACCCATCAGAAATGCACACACACCTGAACAGGAACGCCATAATGAGGCACACGCACAAACATGTAATGTCATAGAGCGTGTGTTTGGGCTGCTCAAGTCACAGTTCCGGTGTCTGGACACATCTGGTGGAGCCTTGCAGTACACACAAACTACATGCACCCAAATGATCATGATATGTGCTATGCTACATAATATGATCCTGTGGAAACAGCTGCAGCAGGACCAGCATAGGGCTGGGCCAAACATACCCCCACCATTGCCAAGTCCACCACTGGCAGAGGGTGACTTGGAGGAGGAACAACCTGACCTTGCCCCAGTAGTCAGAAGGAGGCATGCCCAGTATGCCCTGGCCTTGGCAAAGAGGCAACGCATAGCACATACACTGGCTCAGTAGGAACACTGGGACTGATACCCCCTCCGACTCACTCATATAGTAACAGGGACACCTAACATGACACAACCTGCTTCCAAACATGTACAGGGAGTGTAGTATGTGCGTCCGACAGAGGCAGCCCTGCAGCACCACCTGAGGCATGAATGCCACGTGTTAAGTAATGTAACACCATGTACCATATGCACACCTGAGGACCCTGACTAACATCCACCCTCACCAATCATGAACCACAAAAACACAAACCCACCTTCATAGGTACCACAAGGGATAGGAACCTAGATGTAATGCTACCCAATGCCAGAAGTATAAACAGCAAGATGCGTGCAGTGTAAAAGCACACAGTATAGAGAATGTAGATATCAGTGCTGTAATAGAAAACTGGGTCAAAGCCCACATCAGCACCCTAACACTACCAGGTCACACCTCATACAGTGATGTACAGCTGCAAAACATGAAACAAGCTACAAAACGAGGGTGACTAGCAATAAATGTCATGGATAACCACACCCCCATGTTGGTACCACAACAAGAAGCAGCATGGATTAGCCATGGTCAAATACCAATGGCTAAAACTGCCTACCACTATATAGCTTGCTGCAGACCACTGTCCTAATAGCAGGAACTGCACCAGGCCTATGTTGGAATACATGAAGATATCAAGCCCCCCAAACCACATTATATTGCTTGACTGAAAATACCTACACATACACCATAGTTTCATAGTTTACTACTAGGCTATCTGCCCTAGTGCATTTATAAGCCTAGCCATAGTGATGTGGCTATTGCCACCCCTTATAGTGGTAATAAGTGTACAGAATAGATTCCGAATATTGTGCCTCTGACTTAGTAGTGACACATTATGACCCCTTTACTTAATCAAATTAATTGACTGTGCCTCTGTCTAGTAGTGATACAGGGAGGACCCCTGGGGTAAACCTACGATCTCACATCCACTTGTCCAGATTTCACTTGAAGAGAGTCAGTGAGGGACTCTGTCTAACATGAACTGGGATTCTGTGCTAGAGTGTGAGAAGCCTCTGAGATATGAATCTGCCCCTCCAGCATGTCCTATACATGTATGTGCTGAGGTTCAAATCTTTAGCTCTCATGGTTCTGGTGGATTTGGATTGCTTGCAGTGGAGCATGTCCATCAAATCCTGATTGGACATGGTCTTGTATGTCAGGCATAGGTCACCTGTAAGTAGGCGGTATGCTACTGAATAGAGCTGGATTTTCTTTAGTCTGGAAGCATATGACATGTGTTGTAGACCCTTGATCCTCTTGTTAAGGTACTTTTGGGGTCTCTCCAGCTGTTGCAAGTGCTGGGTGAGGTACATACCAAATGGGGCTTTGTATTCAATCATGGGCCTGATAAGGGAGAAGTATAGGGTACAATGACCTCCTTTGATCTGGATGGAAAACCCTTCATGATAAGGTGGGCAAGATAGAAAGTCTTTCTAACCACTTTGGCAACATGGGTGTCAAACGAGAGGTCACTATCTACATGGGTCCCCAGGTGTCTGATTTTTTTTTTCTGTGCTCAGTGGGTTGCTGTCTATGTGTTAATTTGTGGGTACTTTGTTCCTCCCAAAGGGGATGACTACACATCAGTTGCATTCAGTTTCAGGCCATGATTCTGGCACCAGCTATCTGTTTTGTGAGGGCATTCTGTAGGATGTGTGTGCCGGCTGATGTATTCACTATGGTGCCTAGGTTGCAGTCATCTGCAAACTGTGTCAGCCACAACCCTCCTATGTTTGCTTTCACATCTGAAAAGTAAATGCCAAATAAGAGGGGTCCCAGGACAGATCCCTGTGGGACACCACTTGTGACTGGCTTTGAATCTGACAAGGCACCTGCAATGTCGACTTTATGGGTTCTGTTTTTTAGCCATTTTGCAATCTATCCTGTGACATATGGATTTATATTTCAGCTGTTGAGCTTGTCTATGATGCCTGAGTGGGGTATTGTGTCAAAGGCATTAGCCAAGTGCAGGTAGGCTGTGTGGACCGCTTAGCCCTCATCAATGGCCCTACTGATAGTTTCCAAATAGTCAACTAGGTTCAAAAGGCAGGATCTGCCCTTTACAAAGCTGAACTGGGTGGGATCAAGAGTCTGTAGGTCACCAATGTCTCTGTTTAAGAGCTCCATAATGACTCTTTCCATAGCTTTGCAGACAAGGCTGGTTAAGCTTGTGTGGTGGTAGTTCCCAGGGTCTGTGGAGGCATCTCCTTTGTGGAGTGAGACCACTGTTGCTGTACGCCAGTGTTCAGGTACATATCCTGTAGCAAGGCTAAGGTTAAATATAATTTTTATATACGGGTTTAGCTCCTCTTGGAGTTCACGTAGCGCGCAACTGGGGATACCATCAGGTCCCATTGATGCTGTGTTTTTGTCTTTGCTGAGTGCGGCTCTCACATGGACATCTGAGATGACAGTGAGGTTACATTCAGCTGTGATAACTATCGTCTTTTGGGGGTGAGGGATGGAGGAAATTGCACTGAACCTGTCTGCCAGAATGTTGCCAATATCTGTCGGGTCACTGAAATTTATGTTGTTGTGTACCAACTCTGAGCATATCTGAGGGTTCCCACCCAGGTTTCTGACATAACTGAAGAAGGCATTGTGGTTATCTTTATTGTCTTTGGTGATTTTTGTCTCAAAGTTGACCTTGGATGTCTTTATGAGAGAATGTAGCTTTTTACTAGTGCTGATCACAGCTGCCTTCCCTTTAGGAGATTTAGCTCTGTTTTGCATTAGTATCCTTCTTTTGTGATACAGTTCGTTTATGGCTGGGGTCCACCAGACAGGCCACTTTCCCTTGGTGGAGAGGGTCTTGGTTTTATTTGTGATTGCATGGTCCATGCTTTCTTGGAGATGTCCATAGAAAGCGTTTGTGAAGGAGTCACCATTGTGTGTTGTGGTTTCCACTGGCCCAGTGGGCTTAAAGGATACCATCTCAGTCTGAAGAAGTGTGAAGTCAGCTTTTGAGAAGTTTGTCACTATACTCTTTGTATTATACTAGCACTGACACATTTGTAGAAAATTTCCCAGAAGCCATCAAACAAAATGGACATGCAAAATGTAACACTTCCACAAGAGGGGTAAGCATACTGGATGAGATAATCAGAAATATGTGTACTGGATGTCAAGATGAGAAGTGTATCCCTCACTGGTAAGACCAGACCATAGAGTAATCACACTGTAGTTACACATCCCGACCCCAGTCCCTGGCCAGAATACCACAGTGAAACACATGTATAAAGCATAGCTTGCACCCCTACAAACCAATGTGGAATCCATGAAAGGCCCTATGCAAGTCCAGAATATGGGACACACTGCAGAACATGTTATACAGGCATTCCATGAACACAGCCAAGAGTGCTTGGAGTCTGCAATCACAAATAACAACAAGACACAACGCCATACACCCAGGCATCTGGCATGCTGGACTCCAGCAATTACTAAACCATTGAAGAGAATGAGGAAGCTACCACATGATAGATCAAACATAAAAAGTGAAGCAATCAGTGATCACTAGTATGGCAATAAAATGTGTCCACACATACAATCCACTAAGGCCAGGCAAAACAAGTAGAATCTGTGAATCCAGAGGCAATGTGACACCTGTCCCAAGTACACACACAACAACTCACTCCAATAAATACAAATATATGTGATAGACGCAACCAGGTAGCCAAACCGGAGCCTGAGCACCCCCAAATCAGTACTGTCAAAAGTAGTCAGGAGGACAAGGTAACCACATACACCACAAACCCAGTCCCACATAGACCTACAACGACTGTAAACCAAACACATAAACACAAAAACATTCCCAGAGGCCCTAATTACAAACACACAGCACCAACACAAGCCTCCAAAGCAGACACCCAATAAAACAACCTCCAGACATAGCACATGTAACACATAGTACACAAAGCTGGTGTGCCAAACAGCCACAGGACAGAAGGAGAAACAACATGCCTGATACAGTTGTAAAAGGTGACTCCATAGTGAGACATGCTGCTGTTCCAGGGATGGCTTGCACCTGTTACCCATGGGTGTCTGGATATTGCCTAAGACTTTTGCAACCTACAGAGATCCTTTTGTAGGCAAGGCCAAAAAGACTAACCCACCACCATAGAAAACAAAACTGGAAAGAAACAGAAGGGTAATGCTGATCAATGCCAGACGTGTAAACCTCAATATGCATGCTCCTGAGGCCCTCCCCAGTATGGAGAACATCGATGTCTGTCCACTGATGGAAACCTGCTGCAAGCCTCGTGACAGCACACCAGCACTACCAGGTAATACCACATATCATGTGTTATGGCCACAAAACATGGAACAAAACATAAAAGGAGGGTGAGTATCCATATTCAGCACAGACACCTATACGTCCAGTGAACTGACAATGCTTATGTCATTGCAGTCCACCCATGAGCAACTAACCATAGGCAAGACTGCTGTACAGTCTGTAGCATGCTACAGACCACACTCTCACACACAGGAACTCCACCCCGCTGTCCTGAAGACAGTGGACAGTATGAATGTACCACCAAATACAAAACAAGGTACACACAAATTACCACATAGGTGGTAAACCATTATGTATGGAAGGAGTAATCAGGGACCTAGTGACACAAGTGGACAGTAACCTGTTATGTGACAGTCACATTGCCAATTTGGCTAGGAAGACTGTCTATATTGGACACTGTATCATGAAAGGATTCACATCTACGTCAACAAAGGTCATTGTGCCCCTATACTGTTCCCTTATCAGACCATAATGTAATACAATGCCTCATTTGGGATGTACATTACCTGGCACCTGCAGCAGTTAGAAAGACCTCAAAGGTACCTCACCAAGAGTTAGAAAGGGTCTCAAATATATGTCATATGCTGCCTGGCTGTAGACACCACAGCTGAATACAGTCACATACTGCCTACACAGAGGCATTGTATGTCTGTTGTACAAGTCCATGTCCAACACAGAAGTAATGGACATGCTCCACCCCAGAAAACTCAAAGCCATCGGAGCTGTGTGAGTCAGAGATGTCAACCTCAATACATAATCAAATAGGATGTGCTGGAGGGACAGATACCTAACCCTGAGGCTCTCCACACCCTGCAACAGAATACCACTACATGTTAGGCAGAGCCCCTCACTGACACTCTTCAACAGGAAGTTGGCAAAATGGATGGATAATTGTAGATGTACACTGGGGGTCTTTACTGTGTCATGTCCAGACAGAGGCACAGCTAAGTAAATCATAAATGGCCATAATATTCACATAGCAAGGGGTGGCAAAAGCCACACACACTGTGGCTAGGCTTACAAATGCCCTAGGGTGGATAGCCTAGTATGAACCTATGAACCTATTATGTTACAAATTGTACAGGACACTAAGGATAATCCCAAGGCTGCTGCAACTGATGGTAGGAAGTGTGTTGTGAATTCCCAGATATGCTCTGGATCAAACAAATATTACAAACAACATACCAAACACACACACGTATTGCCAACATACATCCTGACAGGTGCAGTGCAACCCCCCCCCCCATAATGCAAAATATCTTTCCCAGCAGACTGCTGCCTCCCTGACATTATGTCAGCCTTACCACAGGATATGTACCCAAAGAGCAGTGTACAACAACAGTTGTCGTTCTCAAGAAAGGTGTCACCTGAATGGATACTAAAAACAACCACCACAGAATCCTGAGAAGCTTGGTCTGCACAGCTATGGAAAGGATCAGCATGTACCGCAGACATAAAGGTATTGCGGATCTATTGACACCCGACCCTACCCAGTGTGGGTTTATTAAGTGCACACCCTGCCCCTAAACATGTGTGACTCAGTTGAAACAGTAATTGAGGTCACTGATGAGGGCAATGTGGTCCACACAGCATAGCTGGACCTTGCAAAGCCTTCCATACAATACCCTACGTGTTCAATATAGATATGCTCACCAGCTTATATATACACCCCTATGTCACTAGAGGGGTTGCAAACCAGACCAACGACAGAACTGACATGGTCAGACATGCTGCAGCCATGTCAGACTACAAACCACATATAACAGGTATCCCACAAAGCTTGGTCCTGGGACCTTCCCTGTCTGGTATATATGCCCCATAGGTACAGGCCAACATGTAAGGACTGTGCCTGAACATGTTTGCAGAGGACTACAAACTGCCCAACATATCTGACACTGCAGCTGACACAAGCATCCCACAAAAGGGCCAGATAGAAACAGACAACTGGTGCCATAGCCATGTCAGCAAGTTAAATGGAGAAAACTGTATAGTCAACCTCTGTGAATAAATAGTAAGTGACCACCAATTACCACATAGGTGTTAACCCATTACATACTTAACATGTAATGACAGACCTGGGTACACAAGGTGATAGATATCCTGCATTGGACAAACATGTGGCTGTAGTGTTAACAGAAACAATCCATATACCAACCTAATCATGAAGGTTATGACATCTAGATAAGGGGAAGTCATTGTGGTTCTGCAGTTATCCTTCATCAGCGTTACAATTGACTACAACAGCCCCTGTGGGGTGTACCTCAGCAGACACCTCCATCAACTGTAAAGTCCACAACAGTACCTCACCAGGAGTATCAAAGAGCTTGAACAGATGTAATGTGTTGCCTGATTAAACAGAGTGCAACTCCACACACTGCCATGCTGGCCACCCAGATGCAAGCTGTGCCTGATGTAGAAAGCCATGTCCAAGCTGGAATCAATGAACATGCTGCACCTTGTACAATCTGAATGGCAGTGAGCTATGCACATGAGGGACCTGAACCCCAGCACTGACATACATAGGACAAGCTGTACTGCATTATCCATAACACAGAAGCCACCCCACGCATGAGTAAACTACCAGTACAGGTTATCCATAGAGTCACTCGTTGATTCTCCTCAACAGGAATCTTAATGAGTGGATGGGAGATGGTAGGTTTACCCTGGGTATCACTGTTATGTCACGGGTAGACAGAGGCACAGTATACTAAACATGACATATGTCATGGCAAACTACACTTACAATGTGTTGAAGGACAAACACACTCTCTGACTAGCATTAGAAATGGCCTAGGGCACATCGGTAGTGTTTGTCAATGTACACCTATGTTGTGGAATACACTACTGATGTTGGACGAGGCTGTTGTAAGTAGTTAATATCTGAACATAATGCAACATGGTCAGATAGGTTCATAGGTTCATAGGTTTATACTAGGCTATCTGCCCTAAGGCATTTATAAGCCTAGCCCAGAGTTTTGTGGCTTACGCCACCCCTTATATGAAAAAATACTGTGCCCATTAGTTTGTTGTGCCTCTGTCCAGCAGTGACACAGAGATGATTCCTGGGGTAAACCTACGATCTCCCATCCACAGGTCAAGATTCCTCTTGAACAGAGCCAGTGAGGTGCTCTGCCTCACATGGACCGGGATTCTATTCCACAGCATAGGGAGTCTCTGAGTGATAAATCTATCCCTCCAGCACGTCCGATTTATATCCGTGCTAAGGTTTAAGTTACTTGCTCTAGTGGTTCTGGTGGATTTGGATTTCTTGAGGTGGAGCATGTCCATTAATTCCTGGTTGGACATGGCCTTGTATGTCAGGCACATGTCACCTTTGAGCAGACGGTATGCGACTGAATAGAGCTGGAGTTTCTTCAATCTGGCAGCATATGACAGATGTTGGAGTCTCTTTATCCTTTTGGTGAGGGACTTTTGGGGTCTCTCCAATTGCTGCAGATGTCGGGTGAGATACATCCCGAATGGGGCATTGTACTCGATCATTGGTCTGATAAGTGAAGAGTACAGGGGAACAATGACCTCACTAGATCTGGATGTGAATCCCTTCATGATCAGGTGGGCAATGTAGAAGGTCTTTCTAACCACTTTAGCAATGTGAGTGTCAAAAGAAAGGCCACTGTCAACCTGGGTCCCCAGGTCCCTGATAGCCTTTTCTGTGCTTAGAGGATTGCCACCTATATGGTAGCTTGGGGTTACCTTGCTTTTCCTGAAGGGTATGACTATACATTTTTTGGCATTTAACTTCAGGCCATGGCTCTGGCACCAGCTATCGGTTTCCGTGAGTCCCCTCTGAAGGATATCCGTGTCTGATGCACTTCCCACTATGGCACCCAGATTGCAGTCATCTGCAAACTTTGTCAGCCAAAGTCCTCCCATGTTGGCCTGTACTTCTGAGAAGTAGATGCCGAACAATAGGGGGCCAAGGATCAAGCCCTGTGGGACACCACTTGTGACCGGCTTGGAGTCTGACATAGCGCCAGCAACTCTAACCCTGTGGGTTCTGTCCTTAAGCCAGTTTGCAACCCATCTTGTGACATATGGGTTTACATTTAAGTTGGTAAGTTTTTATACAATACCCGAGTGGGGTATTGTGTCGAAAGCCTTTGCAAGGTCAAGGTAGGCTGTATGGACTGCCTTTCCCTCATCAATGGCCTTGGTGACTGTTTCGAAGAAGTCGATCAAGTTCAAAAGGCATGATCTGCCCTTGACAAAGCCAAACTGGGATGGGTCCAATGTCTGCATGTCCCCTATATCTTTGTTTATGAGCTCCATTATGATCCTCTCCATAGCTTTGCAGACTAGACTTGTTAAGCTTATGGGGCGGTAATTACCAGGGTCCGTAGAGGCACCGCCTTTGTGCAGATGTGCACAACTGGACCCTAACCAGGCTGTTGTGCTCACTATGGAAATGTAAAGCAGTGATAGGACTAAAGCCCAGGATACTGTCCACCACAGTGAAAGTACTGAACCACTACACTATACAGTACTACAGTGTTAGGTCAGTATGAACAGATGTTGACAATTGTATGCAAAGTATCCCATGCAAAGCCTGCAGGCACAGTATAATCCCTGTTGTGTTCACACAAAAAGCATTTGGACAGTAACTACACAACATGACACAGAACACACATCCATAAACAGGAGATATTTGTTGAAGTTCACACTCATCCACAAATGTGATGGGCTGCAGAGTTCAACATATGGAAAGCTCACACTGGGCATGCTCACACACTTTCATAAATGAGACATCTTTCACACAACATGCCATGGGAAGGCTGAACTGGGCATGCTCACACACTTAGTCCAAATATCAGTGTAGCATTTTGCCACATATATCTGGTATATGTACGTGTTATTCCAGTAACCAACAACATTATAGCAATCTGACCAGTGCTCACACTTAAATGACTACAGAGACATACATGATATAGTGGATTTCCCCCATATGCAAACATCTTCCACAGATACACAAGTTGTTCATACAAACAGGAAATGTTATGGCAATAAAGACCTGCAAACACTGCTATCAGCACCAAATAATGTGCATCTGACAGTTAAACATATGGGTGTAGAGGTCAACACTAGGCTGTTTGCCCTAGGGAATGACAGCTTATCCAGAGTGTGTGTGTGTGGGTGATTGTGGTTGGTCTGTGTGCAAGTCTGTGTGAGGGAAATGTTCCTTTTAGCAACCGTGAAAACACACCACAGGATGCCCAGTCCCCTTTCTAAACACTGATGATGTTAGCACCCTATAAGTATATCAGGAGAAAGAAACTCTCCCAGTAATCTGAATAGCACGCTCTGCTAATGCGTCCGTCTCTAGTGTCATAACATAGTTAGGTAGGGGGTTGAATCCAGCAAGTGGCAAGTGTGTGTGTGAAGGGGGGTTAGTGTGTGTGTATGAAAGGAACATCCCTTTTGGCAACTGGAAAAACACACTACAGGATGCACATACCCCTTTCTAAACAATATCACAATTATTTATGGCTTTTGATTCCAGACATGTCACGTGTGTTTTGCTCACACAGAATGCCCATGTGTGCGGGTTGTTTCTCACAATAATGTATGACATCGATTAAATCAGTTATGGCAATGCACACATGATGTATTTGTGTGCCAAATACACATATGTACCTGTGACCTTCAATAGTTACCATGTGTGATGCCTGCCACATGTGAATACATGGTATTTGCACTGGGTAACATTATGACTGTGGTCTTCTGCGCAGGTGCTGCACGTGGGATGTGTATATACAGTGTGATATGTAGATGCTATCAACCTAGTAGTGAGGGATAGACACCTGGTCTGGGGCATATAGTCTACATGTTGTTGATGAAGAGGTGCTGCATGTTTTCACCTGTTGTGGGAGTGGTAAGAAGTTGTTCCATAGCAATGCAGTGACTGCATGCTAAGAACCTTTCAGCTAGGGTGTTGTAGCTACAGTAATTCATTAGCATTCAGTAATATGTCAGCATTCCTGGTGAGGGTATGATGCCAACCAAGGTCAGGGTTCTACCAGCCTGTGCCCCTTGCTCAGTGAGCCCTTCCATGTTCCCTATCATGTATTCCAGTGAGGGACATCACACATCAGCTGTAGTGGCATGGACAATGACTGAGTCATATGTGTCCATGCATCTGACTAACCTGTATGCTTGTGTTATGTGGTGGACCATAGTGCCCCATGAGCATATCACTGTGACCTTCACCTTGTCCAGCCTGGTGAGCATGACCTCACTGTACCGGACAATAAAAGTACCTAACACAACTGCAGCAGGAGTGTTGTATAGCTGTACAGACTGTGCTTGTTTGGCACACAGGATTTGTGTGCTATGTGTTATGCGTGCTGTGTTCAGGCCTAACGTATGCCTGTGTGCCAGCTGCAGAGGTGTCTGCCACTCAGGCAGGATGCCATTCTTAGGCTCCACAAATGGCTCGGTGTGTTCCCGTGCTTGTATTGCTGTCAGTGTAGGTCTACATCAGACTGGTATTGCAGTCACTGTAGTATTTCATGCCACCTGACAGGTTATGCCAGTACTGGGTTCAGAGTGCTTAGTCCACAGTTTGGCTATGTGTTTCCATCTCATACATGTGTTGTACATCCATGGGTAGGGGATAGGGTTGACTGTGTACATGTGGCAGCTGTGACATTACTACATGACTCACATATTCCACAACTGTACCATAGAGGTGACTGACAACTGACCTTTGCACATGCTACCATAGTATTGAGATTGCATTGGTGATTAACAGCACATAGGGCCAATGGTGAACAAGATACATAGGTTCATAGGTTCATACTAGGCTATCTGCCCTAGGGCATTTATAAACCTAGCCAGAATGTGTGTGGCTTTCACCATGCATTGTAAATCTATCTTGCCATGCCCTTTTCCAAGGTTAGTATACTGTGTCTCTGTCTAACAGTGACACATAAGTGATACCCAGGGTAAACCTACAATGTCCCATCCAGTCATTAATATTCCTCTTGAAGACAGTCACTGAGTGACTCTGCCTAACCTGTATTGGGATAATATTCCAGAGTGAAGGGAGCCTCTGAGTTATGAATGTGTCCCTCCAGCATGTCCTATGTATATCACTCCTGAGGTTCAAGTCTTTCCAGCGTGTAGCTTGATGGGATCTGGATATTCTGAGGTGCAGCATGACCATTAAGTCAGGGCTTGACATGGCTTTATATGTCAGGCACAGATTGCCTATGAAGAGGCAGTATGCCACTGAGTAGAGCTGCTGTTTCTTTAACCAGTCAGCATGTGGCATCTGTTTGAGCCCTTTGATCCTCTTGTTGAAGTACTTTTGTGGTCTTTCCAGTTGCTGCAGGTGTCTGGTAAGGTGCATGCCGACAGGGGCATTGTAGTCAATTATGGACATGATGAGGGATGAGTAAAGAGGCACAATGTCATCCCCTGATCTACATGTGAATCCCTTCATGATGAGGTGGCCTATATAAAATGTTTTTCTAACCACTTTGGCCATGTGGTTGTCAAATGAGAGAATGCTATCAACTTGTGTACCCCAAGGTCCATAATTCCTTCGTCTGTACTTAATGGATTAACACATATGTGGTACTTTGTGGTCACTTTGTTTTTGCCAAAGGGGATGACTATACACTTTTTGGCATTCAGCTTGAGGCCATGGCTGTGGCACAAGTCGTCTGTTTCTAAGAGGCCCTTTTGGAGGATGCGTGTGTTGGCTGGGGAATTGATTATGGCTTCCAGTTTGCAGTCATCTGCGACTTGCTCAGCCACAGTCCTTCCATGTTGGCCTGTACCGCTGATAAATATATACTGAACAAGACAGATCCCAGGGCTGAGCCTTGTGGGACACCACTTGTAACTGGTTTTGAGGCTGACATGGCTCCAGCAATTCTAACCATGTGTGTTCTGCCCTTGAGCCACTGTGCAATATCCATAGTGACATAGGGGTTAATATGTACACTGGTGAGCTTCCCTAGAATGCACAAGTGGGGTATTGTATCAAAGGCTTATGCAAGGTCCAGGTAGGCTGTGTAGACCACCTTCCCCTTGACAGTGGCCTTGGTGACTGTTTCAAAGAAATCAAACAGGTTTGCGAGGCAGGATCTGCCATTAACAAAGCCAAACTGTGTATGATGCAGTGTCTGTAGGTCCCCAATATCTATATCTATGAGGTTCATGATGATCCTTGCCATAGCTTTGCAGACCAAGCTATTCAGACTTATGGGGCGATAGTGTCCAAGATCCATTATGGCACCACCTAAATGTAGAGGGACCACTGTTGCTGTACGCCACGCTTTGGCCACATATCGTGTAGTAAGGCTGGGATTGAACAGTAGTGTTATGTCTGGGTGTAGCTCTTCTTGGAGTTCATGTAGGACACAGCCTGGGACACTGTCTGGTTCCATTGATGCAGTGTTTATTGCTTTGGAGAGGGCAGGTCTTACCTGAGCATTTGAGATGTCAGGGGGGGCAGCACCCTGCTGGGAGAAATATTTGTCCTTTTGGTGTGGAGGGGGTGAGAATGTATCAGTGAACCTGTCCACTAGGATGTTGGCAATGTGTGTGTGTTTGGTATTTCTTTTGACATCTTGGACTACCTCTGAGCATATCTGGGAATTACCACCCAGGTTCCTAACATAACTACATAAAGCCTTGTAATTATCCTCGGTGTCCTGTGGAATCTTCTCTCAAAGATGACCTTAGACAATCTTATCAGTGCCTGTAGTTTTCTTCTAATACTCATCAGTGATGCATTCACATTTTGGGAGTTTGTTGTATCATTTAGTAGCTTCATCCTTCTATTGTATAGTTTGTTTATGGCTGGTGTCCACCACATAGGACGTCTACCTTTGGAGGATTGGGTCTTGCTTTTATTTGGGATTGCATGATCCATGCATTCCTGAAGGTGTCCATAGACTGCCTTTATACAGGTATCTGCAGTCTGGTCCATATTTTCAACAGGCCTGGGGGCTTTGAAGGTTTCCACATCATTTATGAGGAGTGTGAACATGCTTTACATGAGTTGTTGACTGTATTCTTCTGTGCAGGGTGTGGCCTTGGGATGTGAATATCCAGTGAGATTAGTTTATGGTCTGATCTTACCAGTGAGGGATACACTTCTGGTCTGGAGCATAGAGTCCCCATGTTGGTGATGATCAGGTTCAGTATGTTTTCTCCTCTTGTGTGGGTGGTAACAAGTTGTTCCGTAGCATTTTGGTATATAAATTCTAGTAATCTGTGGGCTAGGGTGTTGGAGCTACAGTCATGCTCCCAGTCTATGTTTGGGTAGTTTAACCCACCCAATATAATGGTGTATGGACAGACCTACATATTTCCAACTGTTTTCAGGAAGGCCAAGTGCGGTTCTTGTGTTTGTGAGGGTGGTCTGTAGCAGGCTATAACCTGGAAGGCAGTTTTACCCATTGTTACTTGCATATGGATATTCTCTGATGTTTGGTGCTTTGCCACCAACCTGGAGGTGTGGGTATATTGGATGAATATCAATACACCCCCTCCTTTTGTGGTTTTGTGCAAGTTTTGGGCCTGAAAAGCAAGGTATAACTTGATAGTGCTGGGGTGCTGTTGGTAGCCCTGAATCCGGTATCTGTTACTGCACAGATAGCGATGTTCTCCATGCTGAGGAATGTTTTGAGTGTGTGCATCATCAGGTTTAGAGTCCTGCAGTGGCATATATGACTGCTCACGTGGACAGATGCCAGGTAAGTCATATGCAAAGTGTCACAGGCAACGTACATGTGCACAGGAGAAACAGTGACATTCTGTCAAGTGAGACATGAACATACATATAGTATGCTATGCAGATGTCACTAGGAGACCACAGAAGCTGTGTAACTCTGCATGGCAGGTCGGATCAGTATTCCAGGGTAACTGCAAGGAAACATGCATGCAAACATAGCTACTGTAAGCAGGGCTGCATGTAGTCCATTGTACAACAAACAAGCTGTACCACTTTCAGTAGGTAACACTGCAAATGCTCACCAGCTGACATATGAATACCTATGTCACCAAAGGTGATACTTAATAGACCACACACAGAAATGACATGGCCAGACACGCTGCATCCCACATGAACACATATCTCAAGCAACACAGACCTCACAAAGTCAGTGTTCTTAACAGGCACAACCCATAAGGCCAAACACAATGTGTGACACACCTATAATAGGTGATGCCGTAGTCAGACACACTGACGTCCCGCTCTCCAGACTGAGCAAGGTGAGGGTCACATTTAGCTACCTGTCGGGTGATAGAATGTGCCACATAACACAAGCACTCAGGTCACTCCACAGCAAGTACAAGTATGAGGCAGTCATTGTCCATGCTGGTGTGAACAACCTGAGACGTACCTCCCTGGACCACATGGAAAGAGACACAGAGGAGCTCTTACATCACCCTCTCAAACTCAGGAATCCCACACAGCCTTCATGATGACACAGGAGAGTATATATTTCTCTGCAAACACCATCATACTGGGTGACTTCAACTACCCAAACATAGACTGTGAACATTACTCAAGCCACAATACCCAAGCTCTAGCGTTCCCATAGTTCAGAAACTCTTTAGCTATGGAACAAGTAGTCAACATTCCCACAAGAGGGGAAAATATACTAGACCTGATCATCACAAACATGAGTACAAAATGCTCACCACTTGAAGTATATCCCTCATTGTTGCAATCGAACCATATAGTAATCACATTGGAGTACTGGATCCCCACATATGCAAACCTCAAACACATCTATGTGTGTGTGGGAAATGCCCCTATTAGCAACTGTGACAGTACACTACAGGATGCAGATTCCCCTTTTGAAACACTGATGATGTCAGCACTCTATAACTATATTACCTGAATTAAAGCTCCCCAGTAATTAGTATAGCGCGCTCTGCTAATGCGTCTGTCTCTAGTGTTATAACATAGTTAGGTAGGGGTTTGAATCCTGCAAAGGGAATGTGTGTGAGTGGGGTTTGTGTGTGTGCATAATGCTGTGAGGGAAAAGTGCCTTTTGCCAACTGGGAGAACACACTACAGGGTGCACATCCCTCTTCCTAAACACAGATGATGTCAGCACCCTCTAAGTACAGCATTAGAAAGGATTTCTCCCACTAATGCAAATAGCGCACTCTGCTAATGTGTCTGTCTCTAGTGTTATAACACAGTTAGGTAGGGGTTTGAATCTTGCAAATGGAAAGTATGTGTTTTAGTGTGAGTGGGGTTAGTGTGTGTGCACAATGCTGGGGGTGGGATGTGGCTTTTGCCAAATGGGGCTACGCACTGCAGGGTGCACATTTCCCTTAACAAACAGTGATGTTGACAGCACCCTATACAAACAACATGACAACAGACAACTGCTAGTACTCAGCATAGTGCTACATGCTACTGTAACACGCACATGTACCAGTGGAGGAAATCGGTAGTAATCTAAATAGTGCACTTTTCAAATGTGTACCTGTCGTATGTCGACAGCTACTCATGTAGGGTAATAAATAATGGAAATGGCAGGTGAGCATGTGCATGTGTGGGGGTAGCAGGGTGTGTGTAAATGCATGTGTGACAGAACGGATACATATAGCTGAATCTACAATACAGCACATGATGCACATTCCCATAGTCAATGGTAGCATGTGATGGTGTGCAGCTGGTACACTTTGGTAAGTAGTATGGGTGCAGATAACAATTCAGGACATTCATACAGTTACTGCAGCAGGAATGCTGGGATATACACACAATCATATTTATTTCAGTGCTAAGGTTCAGGTCTCTTGAGCGTGTGGCTGTATGGGATTTTGAACAGTGAACAGTTACCAACATGTTACTACTTATACACATCTATGTAGTCACCCTGTGCATCAGCAACGTGTTTACCTTTTCCTGCACTGATGTTGTAGTATGCAGGAGGTGGCACAGTGTCATCATATGCACATGTCATCATATGCACAGGGTGTGGGTTAGGTATGCCCAAGCCAGCCACTGGTACCACCAATTTACATGTGTGTGTATGTGTGTTTTTGAGGGGCAGCAGTGCAGGGTGGACCAGTGTTGGTGCAGTGTGTGTGTGTATGTGATTGCCCTAGGTGTTACATTTCTGCATGTGTGTAAACATACACACAGTCCCACATAATGGCTGCCATGTACAGGGTTTTGTGGACAGCCACAGACTGCACCTGTCAGGTCATCCAGATCAGTGTCTGTGGGCACGGACACGGTACCTGTGCCTGGCAGGGGTGCTATGGACCGTATCTGGTACTAACCCAGACTGGGTACTGTCATCGGAAGCGGGTGTGTGTTGACTGGACACAGTTCCCTGTTGGGACTGTCCAGAGCCACGTGCACGTGGTCTCCTGGGGCGTCCTGATGACAGCACTAACCCAGCATTGCTGGGGCTGCTGCTGGCACTTGAGGTGCATGAGTGGGCCTGTTGTCGTCCACAGCAACTGCCAGCTGGTGCTGTTGCCGGCATACAGCCACGTCGATGCCGCAAATGCACACCATCGCCCTGGCCCATGGACATCTGGTTGTGGAGCAGCTGTTGTATGTCCCCACAATGTCTGTCAACGACATCTGTGAAATTACGAATAGCATTTGCAATGTCATGCATGCCATCTGTCATGGCTGTGCAACATGCTGTCAGCTCCCTCAGACCCTGTCTGGTGTACCTTTCCATACGCGCCTGTGCCTGCATAACAGTCTGAAACATAGTGGAGGTTGACATACCTCCTTGGGCACGTCGGCCAGAGGCAGTACGGCCACGGATGCACCCACGAGAACCCATGGGCGACTGTCTGCGTAACCAGACACCTACAACAACTGGAAAAACCCCAACAGTACCTCATCAAGAGGATCAAAGGGCTCAAACAGATGCCATATGCTGCCCGGTTAAAGAAAATCCAGCTGGACTCAGTGGCATACTGCCTGTTCAGAGGCAATCTGTGCCTGACGTATACAGCCATGTCCAACCCAGAAGTAATGGACATACTGCACCTCAGGAAATCAAAATCCCATACAGCCACACGCTCAAGAGACCTGAACCTTAGCACTGAAATAAATAGGACATGCTGGTGGGACAGATTCATAACCCAGAGGTTCCCTTCACTCTGTAATGAACTCACAGTACAGGTTAGGCAGAGTCCCTCATTGACTCTCTTCCATAGGAATCTGGATGAGTGGATGGGAGATCATAGTTGTACCCCGGGTATCACTTCTATGTCACTGTTAGACAGAGGCACAGTATACTAACCTTGGAAAAGGGCATAGCAAAGTAAATTTTAATTGGGTGGCAAAAGACAAACACATTCTGGCTAGGCTTATCAATGCCCTAGGGCAAATAGCCTAGTATGAACCTATGAACCTATGTGTACTGCTATACTACTTCTGCCATATGTTGCATGTGTGTGTGTTGTGGGGGATGCGCAGGTAATGGCCAGATATTTCTGCACAGGCAACATTTCTGAAACACTCTGGGTGTTCATCCCAACATACTGTATGTGTGTTGCCATCCAACACTGTGATGTGGACACACATTACTCAGCCTGGATATACATATCCAAACAACACCACAAGCACAGTACACTACCTTGCTATGTATGTATGTAATTGCACAGTTATTCACTAGTTAAGACTGTGATGCTATCCATGCAGCCCACTGGGCCAGTGGAAGCCACAACACACACTGCTGGCCCCTTTGCAAAAGCTTACCACAGACATCCCACATAGTGCATGCAATGTGCACACACATATCTAACCCAGACCGTATGCACACCACTTATTTATCCTGTCCAGTGGACTACAGATACAGGCACATTGTATAACAATAGCAGGAGGCTACTGCAGCACAGAGCAGATTCACATGAAGGCAAGGCATCTGTGGTCAGCAGTGGTAAGATGCTTCACATTCACCAAATGCACAGATATTGGCAACATTGTTGCAGACAGTTTAGGTGCAGGTATCCCCCCCCATTTTCCCACACAAGTGGAATTAGTTATCACAGATGAATGTAACCTCCCTATCATCTCACATGTCCAGGTGAGGGCCACCCTCAACATTGCAGAACACACAGCATCACTGTTGCAAAATGGTATCCCTGGATGTGTGATACGTTCACCCCTAGAGGACATAGCACCACATTACAGACTGATATTAAAACCTGGCCATACTACAGGGTATGTACCTGAACAGTGCCATACATACACAGTGGTCCTACACCAATGAGGAGGAACCTCTACTGACCCTGGGAACTACTGCATCATATGCATAACTGGCCTTGTGTTCTAAGCTATGGAAGTTTTAAGTATGGAAGACATGTACAGCAATATTACATATGTATATATATCAGGACTATGTACACACAACCTATCTCATGGACATACCTATAGATAGTGAACTATGATACATTTGGAGGTTTCACAGTAAACACAGTATTAACCTGCTACTTTGCATTACCTGTGTTTGTATCAGCTGTTGCTGTGTCACTGGTGCTAATTGCTGTTTGCTGCTGCTGCTGCTGGTTTTGTTGCTGTGATGATGCATTGTTTTTTTTATCACTGCCTTTATTGCTTTCTTTATTTCTTTCTCTCTTTTTCTCTCTCTCTCTCTCTCTTTCTCCGTCAGTTTGGTGCAATGAATGTATTGCATGTGTGGAGCGTTAGTACTGGATGCTTTTGTAGGTATCTGCATAGGTCCATGTGATGGCCTCTGCACCAATTGTAAGGCAGCATTTGCTAATGGCATGCAGCCAGTTGTGTACTGATTGTATGTCTCACTGTGATTTCAGGACAGTGCTATAAAAGGGTATGTGAGATAGGCGTTGCCCTTTCAGATTGTAAGGGCATGGACCATGCTGGTATGCTGTCGACAGTGTTCTGTGAGTGTGAAGATTAGTAAGTCTCTCATGAATCATGCTGTGTTGTAAATTCAGGTTGCTGCATTTCTCTCACCTGTTCCCTGTAGTGAGTGTGTATGCATACTGACACCTACAACTATATTTCCATATGTATTAATATATATATATATATATATATATATATATATATATATATATATATATATATATATATATATGTACATATACATACTTTCATATATGTACATTAGCTTACATTATTAAGTACAAGCTAACAATTAGCAGGGCTGTTTCTGTTAACACTAAACTAGCATGGGAATCCAGTAATTAGGACAGTGAAAGTCTACCTGACATGCTTTGGGTAGTACACATCCTATATTGCCTTTATCTTCATTCCTACTATTATATGTTGTACTTATTTTAGCACTATATTCCTGTATGAGAGTCATGGCTTAGTGGTGGGTCATACAGACTAGTGTTACAATGGTCTTGTGGTAGGGCCTAATAGTATGCTTTTATTTTGCTTTCAAATTGAGTACAGGGCCTATCAATCAGAGTGCTGAAGGCACCTTTAAGCACTTAAAAGGGTTAGTAAGTCTCACAGGAATCAGGCTGTGTTGCAGATTCTGGTTGCTGCATTTATCTTCACTGTTTCCTGTAGTGAGGGTGTATGAATACTGACACCTACCACTATATTTCATATGTATTAATATATTTATATATATATATATATATATATATATATATATATATATATATATATATATATATATATATATGTATGTGTACATATACATACTTTCATATATGTACATTACCTTACATTGTTATGTACAAGCTAACAATTAGCAGGGCTGTTTCTGTTAACACTAAACTAGTATGGGAATCCAGTAATTTGGGCATTAAAAATCTACCTGACATGCTTTGGGTAGTACACATCCTATATTGCCTTTATATTCATTCCTACTATTACATGTTATATTTATTTTAGCACTATGTTCTTGTATGAGAGTCATGGCTTAGTGGTAGGTCATACAAACTAGTGTTACTGAGGTCCTGGGTTCGAGACTGACAGTGGGAATTTATTTTTCTTTCAAAATGAGTACAGGACCTGCCAATCAAAAGTGCCAAAGGTACTTTTAAGCACTTAAAACCAGGTCTGCGCTCGTTTGCGCGGAGCTCACGCATGCGCACTGGCGTTTAGCTCCGCGCACACAAGCGCACACCCGCGCTATTTTCTTTGAAAGAAAAGAAAAAGGGGTGACAGGAAAGTGGTGAAAAAGGGGTCACAAAGAGGGTAAGACAGTAGGGAAACAAGCTTGGGATTTGCAGGAAGGATGTAGGTGAGGCCCATAGCTGCCCATGTCTTTCTCAGCAACAGCTGTGCATTTGTATGTAATTTGGTGTGACATTTGAAACCTTCCACCCCTGAGAGAGGTGTCAGGACAACATTAATACCTGTTGTACAGCCAATTGTAATTAACAGTTGCAATGTCCAGTGGACATGTGTGCAACATGGACAGCTATGTATGGGGCGTGTTTTTTTTGTGGGTACAGAGTGCCCTTTTTTTTTTTTTTTATCAGGTGAGAGTGGTATGTCAGGTGAAGGTAGTCGGTATAGCTGGGGAGGTAGGTTGGGTAGGTTAACAGACAAGACCGACAAGACGCATACAGGGGTGGTGTATGACACATGTGGGGGGGGGTTACACAATTGACGGGGATGGAGGTTGGGATATCCAGGGCACATGAGCCCACAGATGGCAATAGTGGAACTGATATCCCCACCCATAGGCAGTTGCCACTGTTCCTTCACAGCCCAGGACGGGGCTGTGCAGGCGGGACAACGGGCATGCCCGTAAGCTGTGCCACCCGGGCCTCAAGCTGGCGCAGGGGCCCAAGAACAGAGTCTTGAATCTCCCTTGCACCACAGACTGGACACCTTGGAGGGTGAGTGGACGGGCTCCTCCAGCCATGCTTGCAGAGGGGGGACAGGCCCCATCCCCTGCAGCACTTCCACCCAAAGGTGGCACAGGGCCACCAGAGGAGGGTCTGGCCTGGGCAACTAGTGCCAGGTGCAATCGCCAGATGAGGTGGGAGAGGTGGGTCCGCTGGGACCTGCCTTCCCAAGCGTTCTAGGTTTGTGAGTATGTTATGTTAGTTTGGGTTAGTAGCATATTATTCCATTCCAATTAGTTGTAACAGCATGCATTGGTATTCCCATTAAACAAACACCCAGATATTAACACCATTGAACAACAGGCATATCAATATCACATGCATTATTTGAACAGAAATACACAATCAAACAACATGCAGGGTTGATTAATGGCAACAGGCCATCAGGTTTGCAGGTATGAACAGGGCACATGCAACAACGGACATGCATATATTTTTGAAACAACAGGACAAATGTCCATGGTTAATGAAATGTTCACATACCAATATTTAGTGAGTTTTTTAATTTGCAATTATAGGGTGGGGTGGAGAAAGAAAATGATGACACATTCATAAATTATACATTGATATACATTTGTAATAGAAACACAATTAACTTGTGGGTGATAGTTTCCAAATGATTTTTAATTGACTGTCATGCTAGACCTGTTACAGATACATTATTTTGAATTTGATCAGATACATCATCCTGCTACACTTTGATGACAGGGCAGGGGACAACTATGGATTTTTAGTATGTCAGACAATCATTCATTCTATCTGAAAATTGTTGACTGTCATCACCATATACAGATTTTGGCTTAAACATTCAAGATTCAGACACACTGAAATCAGTTTGGGATGTTAATTTTTAATTCCCACACGCATTTAGTTCTGTAGAACCACACTGAGGCTTATATATTCAGGAGTTATTACTACTTTATTTATTGATACATGACCCTTTCTGTCACTTTCACACATCCTGCTATTTCACAGTTCAGATTGGTACTTCTAGGCTTTGTTCACATATTAGACCTGTGGTGATTCAAACACTTTCCAGCAGCCTCACTTCTGTCATGATTCAGCATTTCAACAGGGGATATATCTCACATGTGATTAACTCAGCTTCTGAAGCTGCACTCTTGCGACTACTGCAGGTTATACTACATTTAATTAATGGTGGGACATCTGTATTACAGAACTATTTATTTCTATCAATTATATTTCCAGTTTCACTTGCATACTGATGAACTTGTTGCAGCCATACCTGCAGACTTTCACTTGTTGCTTGCACATTCTATTACTTTTAATTACTACACTGCAGTGTTCTGCTACGTGCTACACTATAATATTTATTTACAAGTGCTAGGTGGGGTTACTAACCTGCACGGTGGCGCAGCCGCACCAGCCTGCGGTCATGTGCCCTGCGATTCGCAGAGCGGACACCTGCAGCTGTAATACAAAACAAGTAATATTGGAATACACATCTCCATGGTATCAGCTAGTTGAATTCCTTACATACATAAGTAAAATGTAACTTACTCAGTAGTGGGGCATTGGGCATATCCCGGGCCTCCTGGATCCATTGGGTCAACTGGTCTTGTTTACGTCACTTCAGGTCCGCATGGTGGTGACGGACCTGCTCACCAGTACGTGGAATCCCAGTAGCACTAGTGAGCTCATGAGCCAACTGGTCCCATGCCTCCGCCCTGTATGCTCCCCATGAGACCTGGTCCTGCATGAGTTGGGCCTCATGATGGTGAACTAGGAGCCAGACCATGTATCTGGACTCCTCAACGCCCCACCGCTGTGCTCGAAAGCAACGTCCCTCCCCTACTCCACTCATTCTGCCTGCAGGTCTATTCTACAATCGTTTATGCTGTGTATTCCCGCCTATGGGGCTTATATATGCCGATTTTCCCGCACATTTCTATGATTGGCCGTTTTGGAATTGTATCAACTTCACAGAAACTGCTTTATCATGCTCCATTTTGGATTACATCCTATATATATGCTATTTCTGCATTTCTAAGTGCTACTGTCATGGCTTAGTGGTTTAGTACCTTGACTGTAGTGCATGGTATCCTGGGTTTGAATCTGACCACTGATTTTTAATTTTTATGACTGTCTAGAAATGAGTACAGGACCTGTCAATCAAAAGTGCCAAAGGCACTTTTAAGCACTTAAAACCAGGTCTGCGCTCGTTTGCGTGGAGCTCACGCATGTGCACTGGCAGTGAGCTCCGCTAACACATGCGCACCTCCACGCAAATGGTGTGCACTGGGTTAAACCTTAATTGGCTAGTAACACGCATGTTAAGCTAAGCACAGCTAGTTTCACACAGTTTGAGCCTGTTAAACCAGTGCTTAGCTACGGGCAAGCAATTTGCAGCCTTTGAAACACTACTCAGCTACGGGCACTCTGTCTCACCTTGTTTGACAGCAGCTTAGCTATCAGTACATTTCTAAATATTTTTATTATTGTATTACTTGAAAATATATGCTCCATTTCATTCCATTTTACAAAAGGAAATACTTTTACATTTGTACAATACTGTCAGGGGCCTTTTTAGTGCTTATTTACAAAAAAAAAGGTTGTTGTGTGGGCTCGAACCTTGCCTGCCTGCTCTTAAGCCGACAACTCTACCGCTATGCTATTACTTCTTGGCTTACTTTGCATATTTAGTTCTTATATCCTTTTCCACTGATTGCTAACTGCAGTTGCGCTAGTAGCACACCTGCACACATGAGCGCACGCATTAGCAAACATTTACGGGGTTTTAAAAAAAATAAAACAGTTTTCATTTTCATTTTATAACATCTGTTCACTTTTTACATTGCTGGTCTGTGGGGGCATGTGTTGTGTAGTGTGTTTATTCACATTTCCATGGCCTCTCTCGTGGCTGTTTATTTTCTGCCATTCTAGACTTCGGGGGCGTGTCCGCTTGCAGGGCTTAGCCTATGGACACGCCCCCTACTGTCTTACACGGACCGTGTAAGAGTTACAGTGTGATTCAGCATGCCTCATGCACCTCATGCATATGCATGACATGCTGACATCACACCGTTTAACTGCAGCCTCCGTGTGAGAGTTATAACTCTTACACGGAGGCTTCCTGAATTTGGCCCAATCTTTCTTTTAAAGAAAGAAAATTAATGTTTGAATTACATGATAATTCCGAGACCCGGTTTATGAAACCTGATAAGGGTGGAGGCATGGTCATTACCAGTGTAGAAGATTATAATAACAAAATAACTAGTATGTTGAATGATGGGTCTAAGTACAAAATAATTTCTAGGAATGAAATCAACATTTGTTTTAGGAAAATAAAATTTATGTTGGAAGACTCCTTATTTCAAGGGGTCATTAATGAGGAAGAATACAACTTCCTTAATGTTGAATATCCTGTAATACCTATAGTATTTGGCATCCCAAAAACACACAAGGATATAAACGACCCTCCCTACAGGCTCATTATATCTGCCCACATTAGTGTTACCTACACTATAGGTATTTATATTGATCAGATTGTGAGACAGGCCTTAACACCTATTCAACACATTTTAATCGACTCTTGGGATTTTTTGAGAAAAGTGAAAGATGAATGTTATAGTAATGAAATGTATTTTTCTTCAATAGATGTAGTTGATCTCTTTACTTCCATCCCACATGGGATAGGGTTGGAATTTTTTTGTGAAATTTTGGTGGGTCATACTAATTTAAGGGGGAGTACCATTCATTTTATAATAGAACTCATGGGGATTGTTTTAAAGAATATTTTTTTTACATTCCAAGGAGAATTTTATAGACAAATCAATGGTGTGGCCATGGGTAGCAGCTGTGCCCCCATTTTTGCCAATCTAGTTATGTACCAGTGGGAGAAAAGATATGTCTTAAATTCAATATATAACAACGATTGGTATTTATATTTTAGGTTTTTGGATGACCTTTTTATTTTATGGAAAAATGTAGAGTCGTTCCATTCTTTTATGGAATACCTCAACCAAGTGTGTGATTATTTTAAATTTACAGGTAATGGTAATTCAAACGAGATTTCCTTCTTAGATGTTCAACTTTCCAAGGATTCTGAAACTAACAAATTTCAATCCAGAATTTTTAGGAAACCTACATTTTCCAACGATTATCTGGAATACTCAAGTAACCACCCCCATATATTAAATTAAATATTGTTAAAGGACAAATGGTGAGGGTGGTAAGGATGTGTTCCAAGATGGAATACGCAGAAGAGGAAACCAGATTGGTAATGGATATGTTCCTGAACAGGGGGTATCCATTGGACCTTTTGGAAGAAATCAGGAATCAGGTTATGAGTGAATGGAACAGTAGATATATTCCATTATTAGGGATGGGTGAGGAAGTTATGGGAAGAGATCCCAAAGACTTGAAGGACTTTACCCAGGCTATGGTTCTTACCTATGGGGAAACATCCGAAGAAGTAAAAAAGATTATTAAGAACAATTGGGTTATGTTCAAGGGGAATAAGGAAGTACTGGGAATATTGGGTAATGAACCCTTATTTACTTATAAAGTAAATAAAAAATTAAAGAATATTCTGGAACATAGTTACCAAGGAAAGAAAAGAAAGGAAGGGACACATAAATGTGGGGCCTGTGAACAATGTAAATATATTTTGGAGACCCCTAAAGTGAGATTGGGCCCCTTTAGGATTGAGATTAACTTGGTTTCTGGCTCCTGTACCACAACAGGTTTAGTTTATTTAGCTCTTTGTACGGTTTGCCAATGTTTTTACATTGGAAAAACAGAAAGAAGGTTGAACCATAGGATTTATGAACACTGTTACAGTGTTATAAAAATGGACGAGAAAAATGCCCTATACAAACACATCAAAAGTAATCCTACTCATGGTTTCAAGTTTGGTATCCTGGCTACCAACTCCCCATTTCTTCAAGCCCAAAGCATCTCTCCTCCTCCTAAATATCAATGCAAGAAGCATACTAAACAAAATACATGACCTGCATGCCTTGTTAGCACTATACAAACCTGACATAGTGGTACTAACAGAAACATGGCTTAAACCTGATCACCACAATAATGAGATCATAGCTCCAGGTTATGATATATTGCATAAAGACAGGAAAGGTAAAAAGGGTGGAGGTGTAGCAATTCTATTCCAAAGCCACCTCTCACTAGAACTACTTGACTATAATAATGAAGAAATCAACAACGTAGAACTTATCCTAGCGAAATTTAAATTAAACCCAAACAAACAAATAATCATCGCAGGGGCATATATACCCCCAGGTAACAACAATCCCATTATGGAAAACATGTTAAGTTGGTTGTCACTCTCCCTCCCTTACGAAACAATACTACTAGGTGACTTTAACATAGATTGGGCCAACTGCTCCAAAGATTATCCCTCAGAGCATATCAACCTTTACAGGTTCTCCAAAATAATCACAACCTCCACTAGGACAGACAAAACAACCAAACGTCATTCCATTTTGGATTGGATTCTGGTATCTCACCCCACTTTTGTACATCAATCTGGCTGTTTACCTGACAGTCTAAGTGATCATCAACCCACCTATCTAATTAGGAGCAAGACCCAACACCTACCCAACCTACCTCTACTAAAAATAATACGTAATAAAAAAAGCTTCAGAGCCAATGACTTTAATAAAGCACTAAATTGCTGCAACTGGCTCCCTCTTAAACAACTACCTCTCAACGAAGCTGTACAGTACTTTAACTCTACCTTCCTACATATCCTAGACCATCATGCCCCTACTAGATCCATCAGGACAAAAACCCACCAAGCCCCATGGCTCACCAAAGAGACAAAAAAGATAATGAAAGAAAGGGATGACAAACTCTGGATAGCTTCCCACAAAGATTCTAACACTATCCTAAGGTCAAAGTATACAGAACTACGTAATATAGCCAAGAGACTAACTAAACTAGACAAGTCCAACTATTACAAAAACCTACAGGATAAATATAGCCATAACCCACATAAATTCTGGACCTCCATTAATAGACTACTTCACCCGGGAAAAGCATCCACTCCCACCCCTGTACTGCCAAACAACCAAGATGATATTCCCACTCAATTTAATAAATTCTTTACAGAAACAGTTCAAAATCTAGCCAATACCCAGAAAAATAATGATACCCCTATACAATCTTCTACCACATATAACAGTCATACAAAAAATAATTTCTCTACCTTTTCCCTACAACCAGTGTCCACTAAAATGGTTGCAAACCTCCTTAGGAAGCTAAAACCAACTACACTAGCTGCCGATAAACTCCCTGCTGATTTCCTTCAGATAGCAGCAGACACCATATCCTACCCAGTGTCAATTCTTATTAATAGATCAATCTCAGAACACAAAGTTCCCACCCACTGGAAAATCTCCCATATTGTCCCTCTGCATAAAGGTGGCAACTCCTTAGAGCTAACCAACTATCGTCCAATTGCCATACTATCACCCTTATCAAAAATTCTAGAAAGAGTTGTCCACTTGCAACTAATGCAATATCTTCAACAAAATAAACTACTATCCAACTCCCAACATGGCTTCAGACCCTCCCACAGCACAACCACTGCCCTTCTATCCTATACCAATACAGTCAATCACTTTAGAAACCAAGGTCTTTTCGTATCTTCCATCTTCCTCAACTTATCAAAAGCCTTTGACATGGTTAACCACAATCTGCTCCTCAATACTCTATCTAGTCTCAATATTTGCCCCTCCACCATACTCTGGTTCAGCAGCTATTTATCAGAACGCCAACAAGCAGTTCTCTGGCAAGAAAAGCTGTCCCCCCTCTTACCAGTTTCCATAGGAGTCCATCAGGGATCAATCCTTGGCCCACTGCTGTTCTCCCTCTTCACTAACGACATTTCTTCTTCACTACCCACTGCTACAGTAGTTCAATATGCTGATGACACCACCATAACCTGTGCTGCCACCAGCATTAAGGAACTACACACCATCACCCAATACAACTTTACCCTAGCAGAAACCTGGTTTACTAAAATACAACTTCTTCTCAACCCAAAGAAAACCAAACTAATACTATTCACCCCTGGCAGATCATCCAACTCTGACTACAACCTCACTATAAACTCCAAAAACAATATTCAAATCACACCAACCAACCACACCAAACTACTAGGAGTTGACATTGATAACCACCTAAAGTATGATATCCATATAGCACAAACCATCAAAAAGGTCAACCAAAAACTGGGTCTGCTCTATAGAAATAAAAAGTTCATGACTAATCAGACCAAAGCCACTATTGCAAGAAGCCACCTCCTCTCTATCCTTCTCTATGCTTCCCCCATCTTAACTAATCTTCACCGGACCGAACTTCACAAAATGGAATCATGCTACAACAAAATTGCCAAATTTGCAACAGACTCCTCAAATAGATCCCATCACTGTCTTTCTCTAATGCAACTCAAGTGGCTGGAACGTCCTCAGCTGCTTAGACTCAATCAAGCCATAGTGCACATAAACTCTACTACCCTGAAAAAACACCTGCCCTCCAACAACTAATTAAGCCCTACACCACCACTAGAGCCCTGAGATCTAGCAACCAAAATCTCATTCAAGTAATTAGACATAAAAATGAAGCAGGTAAATCTCTCTTTGCCTGCACAACAGCACAAACCTGGAACTCACTCCCAAACAATATAACCAGCACTACTTCTTGCACCCATTTCAAACCCCTCTTGAAATCCTACTATTCTAACATCTGGCTCTGCTCTTGCTATACCCCAGGGTAGCAACATCTATGCTCAGTTGCAATGACTATGCTACACTACAACATTTTCCTTTACTGAGCTTTACTTCTATCCCACAGATTCATCCTAACATTTCATTAATCTATAAGCAGTAAACATTCCAACACTTGTACTGTTCTGTACCATATCCCTTACCTGAAAAACTCTCTAATCTGTTTCTAGACTAACACAATACCTAACAGAGCTTATCTTACTCTCATCCTACCTATACGTTTACCCTATTTTATGCCACTATGGGCATTTATTTACTTCTCGGTTATACTAAAGCATAAATGTATTACAACTTTATATTCACTAATATTTTGAAGGGAGGAAAAAAAATTATATATATTTGTATTATTTATACTAATTGTATATTCTACTAGAGTACTGACTGTATATTCTACGAGAGTCATCACATGCCATGTAAATGGTCCTCTGTACTACTTATAAATGTTAAGAATTGCTTTGTACTGTTTTAATCTAATATTGTATTGTATCATGGAGCTTTTCTCCCCGGGCCTCTGCTGAAAATGGACCTGTGTCCAGTCGGACTTTCCCGGTTAACAAAAATAAAATAAATAAATAAATAAATAAAAAGTAGTAAGGATCCCAGAGGGGGGGATTGGACCAATAAGTTGCTTAGGGTAGAAACTAGGTGACAGCTTATGGTCAATGCAAGTGAATTTCCAGGCATCAATGATGCCATTAGTATCAAACCTGAGTTGAGATACAGAGCTAACAAAATAAAATGAAATAACTTAAAGCACAATATTTTATTGATTCAACCCCTTGTAGTTTTTTAAGCATTACATTCTTACCTCCATTTTATGTGTTTTAATGTGTTATCAAATGATTTTAAAAAATATTTAAATGAGCACATACACAAGTTAATTATATTGTGTTTTTGTAGCTTAATTGGTTTATTAATTGGTTAATTGATTGATCAAAGGTATAAAACCTGAGTGATTTTGGATAACTATTGTTCTGAGGAAGTCTATTTGACGAAAGCGCTTGACTGTTCGTTATTTTATACAATAAAGTGTGTTAAGAGTGTCAAAAGATCGTAGCATTTTTTACCAGTTGGTTTCACGTGAGTGTACGGGGACTAGTTATCGGCTTGGAAGTGGTTTTCTTTGGTCGTTGGTGTATTTGCTGATTTCCCACCAGTGGTTTACTTCTTTATGGTCCTTTTATACCTACTGCCAGGATGAAAACCTATCTGCTTTGATGATGTCAACAGGTAAGAAATATTGGCGATTTCTGAGCAAATGGTCAGAGTACTGGAGAGGTGTTACTACTACAGTCAGAACATCTGAAAGATGTGTCACAATGATCCAATGCTCCTCTCAGATCTACTGAAGATGCATTAAGAAAACACTTTTTTTGACCCAAAAGTTGAAAATTAAGCTGCTCCTCTTTTGACAGAAGTTAGAGTGAAACTTTTATCTGTTGAAGCAATAATTGTAAGGGCAGTTATGTGCATAGTAGCTGCAACAACCTGGAAGAACTTTCTGTTGGCTATATATTTTATATATAGGTATGTGAGTTGTTGTATATGTGAATAAATAATGTAACTGTATGATACACTCTTTCAAGTCAATAATTATTGAAGAAAGAATGTTCAGCTTCCTGAAATATTTGCATTTACTTTTCACTCTTTTAGTGCAGACTAAGTAGGCATTTTCTGATGAAAAACTGAGACAGAAAATCATTTTTTTGGACATTACATATCTGTGATGTAAAAGGGGAAAAGGTAGTTGTGCTCATTTTTAATCTGGCACAGAGGTCTGTCACACTGTCAGAGTGAACAAAGCCATTTTCGTCTTATTATTTAGCCGTTCTGTTCCTGCACTACAAGAGGGTTTTTTCTGTTTATCTCCTTACCTCTGTGTGCTGTTGCACATATATACACATATTTATATTTACATGGTGTAGGTGTCTGGATGTGTGTATAAATATAACATTTATTTCTTTATACTATTTATATTAAACTTGGACCCCAAAAGATTTGTGGAATAAAATATATATATAGTACAAAGAGTAAACAGTAACCGATACAAGTGTATGTTTTGATACATTATCTGAAAAATATATATTGTAGGTGTTATTGAATCTGGTCCATACATGTTGATTGCATCATATTAACAAACCTAGTCAGATGCATATCCTCATCGAATTTAATGGAAATCAAGCCCAATAAGCTTCAATGGTTAAGTTCCCAATACACATAGAATTTAATGGAAATTAAGCCAATAAGCTTCAGTGGTTAAGTTCCCGATACACATAGAATTTAATGGAAATCAAACCCGATAATCTTTAATGGCTAAGTTCCTGATTCACATAGAATTTAATGGAAATCAAACCCAAGAATCTTCAATGGCTAAGTTCCCATTACACACAGAATTTAATGGAAATCAAGTCCAATAAGCTTCCCGATACACATAGAATTTAATGGAAATCAAGCCTAATAAGCTTCAATGGTTAAGTTCCCTATACACATTGAATTTAATGGAAATGAAACCCAGTAAGCTTCAATGGCCAAGTTCCCAATACACATAGAATTTAATGGAAATAAAGCCCAATAAGCTTCAATGGTTAAGTTCCCAATACACATAGAATTTAATGGAAATCAAGTCCAATAAGCTTCAATGGTTAAGTTCCCGATACACATAGAATTTAATGGAAATCAAACCCAATAATCTTCAATGGCTAAGTTCCCGATACACACAGAATTTAATGGAAATCAAACCCAAGAATCTTCAATGGCTAAGTTCCCATTACACACAGAATTTAATGGAAAACAAGTCCAATAAGCTTCAATGGTTAAGTTCCCGATACACATAGAATTTAATGGAAATCAAGCCCAATAAGCTTCAATGGTTAAGTTCCCTATACACATTGAATTTAATGGAAATCAAACCCAGTAAGCTTTAATGGTTAAGTTCCCGATACACATAGAATTTAATGGAAATAAAGCCCAATAAGCTTCAATGGTTAAGTTCCCAATACACATAGAATTTAATGGAAATCAAGTCCAATAAGCTTCAATGGTTAAGTTCCCGATACACATAGAATTTTATGGAAATCAAGCCCAGTAAGCTTCAATGGTTAAGTTCCCGATACACATAGAATTTTATGGAAATCAAGCACAATAAGCTTCAATGGCTAACTTCCTGACACAAATAGAATTTAATGGAAATCAAGCAAACTAAGTTTCAATGGTTAAATTCTCGATACACATAGAACTTATTGGAAATCAAGCCCAATAAGCTTCAATGGCTAAGTTCCCAATATACATGGAATTTAATGGAAATCAAGCCCAATAAGCTTCAGTGGTTAAGTTCCTGATATACATAGAATTTAGTGGAAATCAAGCCCAATAATCTTCAATCGCTGAGTTCCTGATACACATAGATTTTAATGGAAATCAAACCCAATAAGCTTCAATAGTTAAGTTCCTGATATACATAGAATTTAATGTAAATCAAGCCGAATAAGCTTCAATGGTTACGTTCCCGATATACACCGAATTTAATGGAAATCAAGCCCAATAAGCTTCAATGGTTAAGTTCCCGATACACATAGAATTTAAAGGAAATCAAGCTCAATATGTTTCAATGGTTAAGTTCCCGATACACATAGAATTTAATGGAAATAAAGCCCAATAAGCTTGAATGGTTAAGTTCCCGATACACATAGAATTTAATGGAGATCAAGCCCAATAAGCTTCAATGGCTAAGTTCCCGATACACATAGAATTTAATGGAAATCAATCCCAATAAGCTTCAATGGTTACGTTCCCGATACACATAGAATTTTATGGAAATGAAGCCTAATAAGCTTCAATGGTTAAGTTCCTGATACACATAGAATTTAATGGAAATCAAGCCCAATAAGCTTAAATGGCTAAGTTCCCGATATGCATAGAATTTAATGGAAATCAAGCCCAATAAGCTTCAATGGTAAAGTTCGCGATACACATAGAATTTAATGGAAATCAAGCCCAATAAGCTTCAATGGTTAAGTTCCCGATACACATAGAATTTAATGGAAATCAAGCCCAATAAGCTTGAATGGTTAAGTTCCCATTACACATAGAATTTAATGGAAATCAAGCTCAATATGTTTCAGTGGTTAAGTTCCCGATACACATAGAATTTAATGGAAATCAAGCCCAATATGTTTCAGTGGTTAAGTTCCTGATACACATAGAATTTAATGGAAATAAAGCGCAATACGCTTCAATGGTTAAGTTCCTGATACACATAGAAGTTAATGGAAATCAAGTCCAATAAGCTTCAATGGCTAAGTTCCTGATACACATAGAATTTAATGGAAATCAAGCCCAATAAGCTTTAATGGTTAAGTTCCCGATACACATAGAATTTAATGGAAATCAAGCCCAATAAGCTTTAATGGTTAAGTTTCCGATACACACAGAATTTATTGGAAATAAAGCCCAATAAGCTTCAATGGCTAAGTTCCTGATACACATAGAATTTTATGGAAATCAAGCCCAAAAAGCTTCAATGGCAAAGTTCTTGATACACATAGAATTTAATGGAAATCAAGCCCAATAAGCTTCAATGGCTAAGTTCCCAATACACATAGAATTTAATGGAAATCAAGCCCAATAAGCTTCAATGGTTATCAAGCCCAATATGCTTCAACGGTTAAGTTCCTAATACACATAGAATTTAATGGAAATCAAGCCCAATAAGTTTCAATGGTTAAGTTCCCTATATACATAGAATTTAATGAAAATAAAGCCCAATAAGCTTCAATGGTTAAGTTCCCGATACACATAGAATTTAATGGAAATAAAGCCCAATAAGCTTCAATGGTTAAGTTCCCGATACACATAGAATCTAATGGAAATCAAGCCCAATAAGCTTCAACGGTTGAGTTCCTAATACACATAGAATTTAATGGAAATCAAGCCCAATAAGTTTCAATGGTTAAGTTCCCTATATACATAGAATTTAATGAAAATCAAGCCCAATAAGCTTCAATGATTAAGTTCCCGATACACATAGAATTTAATGGAAATAAAGCCCAATAAGCTTCAATGGTTAAGTGCCCGATACACATAGAATCTAATGAAAATCAAGCCCAATAAGCTTCAATGGTTAAGTTCCCGATACACATGGAATTTAATGAAAATCAAGCCCAATAAGCTTCAATGTTTAAGTTCCCGATACACATAGAATCTAAAGGAAATCAAGCCCAATAAGCTTCAATGGTTAAGTTCCCGATACACATAGAATCTAATGGAAATCAAGCCCAATAAGCTTCAATGGTTAAGTTCCCGATACACATAGAATCTAATGGAAATCAAGCCCAATAAGCTTCAATGGTTAAGTTCCCAATACACATAGAATTTAATGGAAATTAAGCCCAATAAGCTTCAATGGTTAAGTTCCCGATACACATAGAATTTAATGGAAATCAAACCCAATAATCTTCAATGGCTAAGTTCCCGATACACACAGAATTTAATGGAAATCAAGCCCAATAAGCTTCAATGGTTAAGTTCCCATTACACATAGAATTTAATGGAAATAAAGCCCAATAAGCTTCAATGTTTAAGTTCTCGATACACATAGAAGTTAATGGAAATCAATCCCAATAAGCTTCAATGGCTAAGTTCCTGATAGACATAGAATTTAATGGAAATCAATCCCAATAAGCTTCAATGGTTAAGTTCCCAATGCACAGAATTTAATGGAAATCAAGCCCAATAAGCTTCAATGGTTATCAAGCCCAATATGCTTCAACGGTTAAGTTCCTAATACACATAGAATTTATTGGAAATCAAGCCCAATATGTTTCAATGGTTAAGTTCCCTATATACATAGAATTTAATGAAAATCAAGCCCAATAAGCTTCAATGGTTAAGTTCCCGATACACATAGAATTTAATGGAAATAAAGCCCAATAAGCTTCAACGGTTGAGTTCCTAATACACATAGAATTTAATGGAAATCAAGCCCAATAAGTTTCAATGGTTAAGTTCCCTATATACATAGAATTTAATGAAAATCAAGCCCAATAAGCTTCAATGATTAAGTTCCCGATACACATAGAATTTAATGGAAATAAAGCCCAATAAGCTTCAATGGTTAAGTTCGATACACATGGAATTTAATGAAAATCAAGCCCAATAAGCTTCAATGGTTAAGTTCCCGATACACATAGAATCTAATGGAAATCAAGCCCAATAAGCTTCAATGGTTAAGTTCCCGATACACATAGAATCTAATGGAAATCAAGCCCAATAAGCTTCAATGGTTACGTTCCCGATACACATAGAATTTAATGGAAATCAAGCCCAATAAACTTCAATGGTTAAGTTCCCGATACACATAGAATCTAATGGAAATCAAGCCCAATAAGCTTCAATGGTTAAGTTCCCGATACACATATAATTTAATGGAAATCAAGCCCAATAAGCTTCAATGGTTAAGTTCCCGATGCGCATAGAATTTAATGGAAATCAAACCCAATAATCTTCAATGGCTAAGTTCCCGATACACACAGAATTTAATGGAAATCAAGCCCAATAAGCTTCAGTGGTTAAGTTCCCATTACACATAGAATTTAATGGAAATAAAGCCCAATAAGCTTCAATTTTTTAGTTCTCGATACACTTAGAAGTTAATGGAAAATCAATCCCAATAAGCTTCAATGGCTAAGTTCCCGATACACATAGAATCTAATGGAAATCAAGCCCAATAAGCTTCAATGGTTAAGTTCCCGATACACATAGAATTTAATGGAAATTAAGCCCAATAAGCTTCAATGGTTAAGTTCCCGATACACATAGAATTTAATGGAAATCAAACCCAATAATCTTCAATGGCTAAGTTCCCGATACACACAGAATTTAATGGAAATCAAGCCCAATAAGCTTCAATGATTAAGTTCCCATTACACATAGAATTTAATGGAAATAAAGCCCAATAAGCTTCAATGTTTAAGTTCTCGATACACTTAGAAGTTAATGGAAATCAATCCCAATAAGCTTCAATGGCTAAGTTCCCGATACACATAGAATTTAATGGAAATCAATCCCAATAAGCTTCAATGGTTAAGTTCCCAATGCACACAATTTAATGGAAATCAAGCCCAATAAGCTTCAATGGTTATCAAGCCCAATATGCTTCAACGGTTAAGTTCCTAATACACATAGAATTTAATGGAAATCAAGCCCAATAAGTTTCAATGGTTAAGTTCCCTATATACATAGAATTTAATGAAAATCAAGCCCAATAAGCTTCAATGGTTAAGTTCCCGATACACATAGAATTTAATGGAAATAAAGCCCAATAAGCTTCAACGGTTGAGTTCCTAATACACATAGAATTTAATGGAAATCAAGCCCAATAAGTTTCAATGGTTAAGTTCCCTATATACATAGAATTTAATGAAAATCAAGCCCAATAAGCTTCAATGATTAAGTTCCCGATACACATAGAATTTAATGGAAATAAAGCCCAATAAGCTGCAATGGTTAAGTTCCCGATACACATGGAATTTAATGAAAATCAAGCCCAATAAGCTTCAATGGTTAAGTTCCCGATACACATAGAATCTAATGGAAATCAAGCCCAATAAGCTTCAATGGTTAAGTTCCTGATACACATAGAATCTAATGGAAATCAAGCCCAATAAGCTTCAATGGTTAAGTTCCAGATACACATAGAATTTAATGGAAATCAAGCCCAATAAACTTCAATGGTTAAGTTCCCGATACACATAGAATCTAATGGAAATCAAGCCCAATAAGCTTCAATGGTTAAGTTCCCGATACACATAGAATTTAATGGAAATCAAGCCCAATAAGCTTCAATGGTTAAGTTCTCGATACATATAGAATTTAATGGAAATCAAACCCAATAATCTTCAATGGCTAAGTTCCCGATACACACAGAATTTAATGGAAATCAAGCCCAATAAGCTTCAATGGTTAAGTTCCCATTACACATAGAATTTAATGGAAATAAAGCCCAATAAGCTTCAATTTTTAAGTTCTCAATACACGTAGAAGTTAATGGAAATCAATCCCAGTAAGCTTCAATGGCTAAGTTCCCAATACACATAGAATCTAATGGAAATCAAGCCCAATAAGCTTTAATGGTTAAGTTCCCGATACACATAGAATTTAATGGAAATCAAGCCCAATAAGCTTTAATGGTTAAGTTTCCGATACACACAGAATTTATTGGAAATAAAGCCCAATAAGCTTCAATGGCTAAGTTCCTGATACACATAGAATTTAATGGAAATCAAGCCCAAAAAGCTTCAATGGCTAAGTTCTTGATACACATAGAATTTAATGGAAATCAAGCCCAATAAGCTTCAATGGCTAAGTTCCCAATACACATAGAATTTAATGGAAATCAAGCCCAATAAGCTTCAATGGTTATCAAGCCCAATATACTTCAACGGTTAAGTTCCTAATACACATAGAATTTAATGGAAATCAAGCCCAATAAGTTTCAATGGTTAAGTTCCCGATACACATAGAATCTAATGAAAATCAAGCCCAATAAGCTTCAATGGTTAAGTTCCCGATACACATGGAATTTAATGAAAATCAAGCCCAATAAGCTTCAATGGTTAAGTTCCCGATACACATAGAATCTAAAGGAAATCAAGCCCAATAAGCTTCAATGGTTAAGTTCCCGATACACATAGAATCTAATGGAAATCAAGCCCAATAAGCTTCAATGGTTAAGTTCCCGATACACATAGAATCTAATGGAAATCAAGCCCAATAAGCTTCAATGGTTAAGTTCCCAATACACATAGAATTTAATGGAAATTAAGCCCAATAAGCTTCAATGGTTAAGTTCCCGATACACATTGAATTTAATGGAAATCAAACCCAATAATCTTCAATGGCTAAGTTCCCGATACACACAGAATTTAATGGAAATCAAGCCCAATAAGCTTCAATGGTTAAGTTCCCATTACACATAGAATTTAATGGAAATAAAGCCCAATAAGCTTCAATGTTTAAGTTCTCGATACACATAGAAGTTAATGGAAATCAATCCCAATAAGCTTCAATGGCTAAGTTCCCAATACACATAGAATTTAATGGAAATCAATCCCAATAAGCTTCAATGGTTAAGTTCCCAATGCACAGAATTTAATGGAAATCAAGCCCAATAAGCTTCAATGGTTATCAAGCCCAATATGCTTCAACGGTTAAGTTCCTAATACACATAGAATTTAGTGGAAATCAAGCCCAATATGTTTCAATGGTTAAGTTCCCTATATACATAGAATTTAATGAAAATCAAGCCCAATAAGCTTCAATGGTTAAGTTCCCGATACACATAGAATTTAATGGAAATAAAGCCCAATAAGCTTCAACGGTTGAGTTCCTAATACACATAGAATTTAATGGAAATCAAGCCCAATAAGTTTCAATGGTTAAGTTCCCTATATACATAGAATTTAATGAAAGTCAAGCCCAATAAGCTTCAATGATTAAGTTCCCGATACACATAGAATTTAATGGAAATAAAGCCCAATAAGCTGCAATGGTTAAGTTCCCTATACACATGGAATTTAATGAAAATCAAGCCCAATAAGCTTCAATGGTTAAGTTCCCGATACACATAGAATCTAATGGAAATCAAGCCCAATAAGCTTCAATGGTTAAGTTCCCGATACACATAGAATCTAATGGAAATCAAGCCCAATAAGCTTCAATGGTTAAGTTCCCAATACACATAGAATTTAATGGAAATCAAGCCCAATAAACTTCACTTGTTAAGTTCCCGATACACATAGAATCTAATGGAAATCAAGCCCAATAAGCTTCAATGGTTAAGTTCCCGATACACATAGAATTTAATGGAAATCAAGCCCAATAAGCTTCAATGGTTAAGTTCCCGATACACATAGAATTTAATGGAAATCAAACCCAATAATCTTCAATGGCTAAGTTCCCGATACACACAGAATTTAATGGAAATCAAGCCCAATAAGCTTCAATGGTTAAGTTCCCATTACACATAGAATTTAATGGAAATAAAGCCCAATAAGCTTCAATTTTTAAGTTCTCAATACACATAGAATCTAATGGAAATCAAGCCCAATAAGCTTCAATGGTTAAGTTCCCAATACACATAGAATCTGATGGAAATCAAGCCCAATAAGCTTCAATGGTTAAGTTCCCGATACACATAGAATTTAATGGAAATCAAGCCCAATAAACTTCACTTGTTAAGTTCCCGATACACATAGAATCTAATGGAAATCAAGCCCAATAAGCTTCAATGGCTAAGTTCCCAATACACATAGAATCTAATGGAAATCAAGCCCAATAAGCTTCAATGGTTAAGTTCCCGATACACATAGAATTTAATGGAAATTAAGCCCAATAAGCTTCAATGGTTAAGTTCCCGATACACATAGAATTTAATGGAAATCAAACCCAATAATCTTCAATGGCTAAGTTCCCGATACACACAGAATTTAATGGAAATCAAGCCCAATAAGCTTCAATGGTTAAGTTCTCATTACACACAGAATTTAATGGAAATAAAGCCCAATATGCTTCAATGTTTAAGTTCTCAATACACATAGAAGTTAATGGAAATCAATCCCAATAAGCTTCAATGGCTAAGTTCCCGATACACATAGAATTTAATGGAAATCAATCCCAATAAGCTTCAATGGTTAAGTTCCCAATGCACAGAATTTAATGGAAATCAAGCCCAATAAGCTTCAATGGTTATCAAGCCCAATATGCTTCAACGGTTAAGTTCCTAATACACATAGAATTTAAGGGAAATCAAGCCCAATAAGTTTCAATGGTTAAGTTCCCTATATACATAGAATTTAATGAAAATCAAGCCCAATAAGTTTCAATGGTTAAGTTCCCGATACACATAGAATTTAATGGAAATAAAGCCCAATAAGCTTCAACGGTTGAGTTCCTAATACACATAGAATTTAATGGAAATCAAGCCCAATAAGTTTCAATGGTTAAGTTCCCTATATACATAGAATTTAATGAAAATCAAGCCCAATAAGCTTCAATGATTAAGTTCCCGATACACATAGAATTTAATGGAAATAAAGCCCAATAAGCTTCAATGGTTAAGTTCCCGATACACATGGAATTTAATGAAAATCAAGCCCAATAAGCTTCAATGGTTAAGTTCCCGATACACATAGAATCTAATGGAAATCAAGCCCAATAAGCTTCAATGGTTAAGTTCCCGATACACATAGAATCTAATGGAAATCAAGCCCAATAAGCTTCAATGGTTAAGTTCCCGATACACATAGAATTTAATGGAAATCAAGCCCAATAAACTTCAATGGTTAAGTTCCCGATACACATAGAATCTAATGGAAATCAAGCCCAATAAGCTTCAATGGTTAAGTTCCCGATACACATAGAATTTAATGGAAATCAAGCCCAATAAGCTTCAATGGTTAAGTTCCCGATACACACACTCCTTCTTCTTTTCTTTTCGGCTGCTCCCGTTGCGGGTCACCACAGTTGAACACCTGCAGCATGTCTTGGGAATGTAGGAGGAAAGTGGTGCACCTGGAGGAAACCTACGCAAAGACAGGAAGGACATGCAGTCTCTGCACAGAAGGCACCCCAGCTGAGAATCAAACCAGAGAACAAGTTCTCAATACACACTAAAAAGATAAAAAAACTGCAGATGTAATATAGCACAATAAGTAAATATGTCCAGTTCACTTAGATACTTAGCAAGTGAAATGGCCAAGCCTATAAAACCTAAAATACTCAACAGTAGCACATAATCCCAAACAAATAAAATAAAAACTTCAAACTGACAACAATTTGCACATGCACCTATGTATAAGAACCAAACAAACAACAACTAGTGCAAATATCTGCACAACACATACACACACACACACACACACACACACACACACACACACACACACACACACACACACACACACACACACACACACACACACACAAACACACTGTACATAACACTACACTAAAAAATGTGTGCAACAACTCCAAAGGAGTCTCTACAATAAAAGCAAAATGCAACGAAGAAAAAAATATATATATATATGGAAAAGAACTGAAAAACAAAACAGTAAACAATATACACATAATATATATAATAAAACGTAAGAAAAGTGAAGAAAAAAATAACAACAGCAAAAAAGAATTTAAGAGCAAACCTATGTTCAAGAAGCAAAACAGCAAATGAAACAGCAGATTCTTGTTGACATTCTGGGAATCACATTTTTAATCCTTGAAACAGTAGCATTGAAAGCATTAACACATTAATACACACTCTGTCTGAAACTACAACATCTCAGAAAATACCCCAAACTCCAAGGTACAACAGCCTTATGTTTTATTCTCCATCCACTGCTCTTTAACATTTTATCACTAACATATATACCTCCTCTCGATAAGCTGGCCTTATTCAGTATGCAGATGACTCAGCTCTCACCTGCTCATCTGCCAGCCCACTGCAGCTACAGTCTATGACACTAAAATACAATCTATGGCACTACAACTACAGTCTATGACACTAAAATACAGTCTATGGCACTACAATTACAGTCTATGACTACAATCTATGACACTACAACTATAGTCTATGGCAGTACAACTACAGTCTATGACACTAGAACTAAAGTCTAATGTACTACAACTACAATCTATGACACTAAAATACAGTCTATGGCACTACAACTACAGTCAATGACACTACAACTATAGTCTCTGGCACTACAACTACAGTATATGACACTACAACTACAGCCTATAACACTATAACCACAGTCTATGTCACTACAACTACAATATATTTCACTACAACTACAATCTATGACATTACAACTACGGTCTATGGCACTACAACTACAGTATATGACACTACAACTACAATCTATAAAACTACAACTACAATCTATGACACTACAATTACAGTCTATGGCACTACAACTACAGTCTATGGCACTACAACTACAAACTATGACACTAAAATACAGTCTATGGTACTAAAATACAGTCTATGGCACAACAACTATAGTCAATGGCACTAAAATACAGTCTGTGGCACTACAACTACAGCCTATTACACTACAACTATAGTCTATGGCACTACAACTATAGTCTATGACACTACAGCTACAATCTATAACACTACAACTATAGTCTATGTCACTACAACTACAATCTATGACACTAAAACTACAGTCTCTGTCACTATAACTACAGTCTGTGACACTACAACTACGGTCTATGGCACTACAACCACAGTCTATGGCACTACAACTACAGTCTATGGCACTACAGCTACAGTCCATGAAACTACAACTACAATCTATGACACTACAACTACAGTTTATGGCACTACAACTGCAATCTATGACACTACAATTACAGTCTATGGCATTACAACTACAGTCTATGGCACTACAACTACAATCTATGACACTAAAATACAGTCTATGGTACTAAAATACACTTTATGGCACTAAAACTATAGTCAATGACACTAAAATACAGTCTATGGCACTACAACTACAGCCTATTACACTACAACTATAGTCTATGGCAATACAACTAAAGTCTAATGCACTACAACTACAATCTATGACACTAAATACAGTCTATGGCACTAAAATACAGTCTGTGGCACTACAACTACAGTCAATGACACTACAACTATAGTCTATGGCACTACAACTACAGTCTATGGCACTACAACTACAGTCTATGACACTAAAATACAGTCTATGGCATTACAACTACAGTCTATAACACTACAACTACAATCTATAACACTATAACTACAGTCTGTGCCACTACAACTACAATCTATTTCACTACAACTACAATCTATGACACTACAACAACAGTCTGTGTCACTACAACTACAGTTTATGGCACTACAACTACAGTTTATTGCACTACAACTACAGTCTGTCACTAAAACTGCAGTCTATGTCACTACAACTGCAGTCTATGACACTACAACTACAGTCTTTGTCACTACAACTACAATCTATGACACTACAACTACATTCTATGTCACTACAACTACAGTCTATGACACTAACATACTAAAAATGCAGTCTATGGCATTACAACTATAGTCAATTACACTAAAATAAAGTCTATGGCACTACCACTACAGCCTATTACACTACAACTAAAGTCTATGGCACTACAACTACAGTCTATGACACTACAACTACAGTTTATGTCACTACAACTACAGTCTATGACACTACAACTATGGTCTATGGCACTACAACTACAGTCTATGAAACTACAACTACAGTATGTGATAGTACAACTACAATCTACGGCACTACAACTACAGTCCATGACACTACAACTACAGTCTATGGCACTACAACTGCAATCTATGGCACTACAACTGCAATCTATGACACTACAATGACAGTCTATGGTACTAAAATACAGTTTATGGCACTACAACTATAGTCAATGACACTAAAATACAGTCTATGACACTACAACAACAGCCTATTACACTACAACTACAGTCTATGAACTACAGTCTATGTCACTATAACTATAGTCTATGATATTACAACTACAATCTAGGTGATACTACAAGCACAGTTTATGGCACTACAACTACAGTCAATGACACTAAAATACAGTCTTTGGCACTACACATACAGCCTATGACACTACAATTATAGTCTATGCATTACAGCTACAGTCTAGGACACTAAAATACAGTCTATGACACTGCAACTACAGTCTGTGCCACTACAACTACAGTCTATGACACTACAACTACAATATATAACACTACAACTACAGTCTATGTCACTACAACTACAATCTATGACACTACAACTACAGTCTGTGTCACTACAACTACACTCTATGACACTATAACTACAGTCTATGACAGTACAACTACAATCTATGACACTACAACTACAGTCTATGGCACTACAACTACAGTCTTTGCCACTAAAAATGCAGTCTGTGGCACTACAACTACAGTCTATGGCACTAAAATACAGTCTGTGGCACTGCAACTACAGTCTGTGGCACTACAAGTACAGTCTATGGACTACAACTATAGTCTGTGACACTATAATACAGTATATGGTGCTACAAATACAGTCTATGGCACTACAACTATAGTCTATGGCACTAAAAGTACAGTCTATGATATTAAAATACAGTATATGATACTACAACTACAGTCTATGGCACTACAACTACAGGCTATGACACTACAATACAGTCTATAGCATTGCAACTACAGTCTATGACACTACAACTACAGTGTATGGCACTGCAACTACAGTCTTTGATACAAAATGCCTGCATGATACCTGAACTGTGGCTACATCAAAGCCAACTTTTACTTAAACCCAAAAATACTAAATTACTACTATTTTCCCAAGGTCCAATGCCAATGCTAAAAGTAACTCCCACATTACATCTTCAAACAGTACAAATATTGAAGTAGATGACCACAACACATTGTGTGGAGTCACCATAGATGACAACTCAAAGTTTGATCTTTACATACAAAGCTGTATAAAAATAACTCATCAAAAGCTAAGTCTGATAGAGAACAAAAAAAATCCTTACTCCTTCCTGTAGAATCATCTTATCTTTTACCTGCTGTTCTCTATGGCTCACCTATTTTGATTAACATCCAGATCTCTCTTTAAATCACAACTGGAGCAATGCTGTAATAATAAGATAAATAGATTTGCAGCTAACCTGGCACATAGAGCTCATCTTTGCTTTGCACTATGTGGTCTCAGCTGGTTAGAACTCTATCAACTAACCCAGACACAACTTATTCTAACTATTACCTGCCCTCCTAACGCCTCATAACTTCATCACTACCTCCCAAATCACTCACTATGCTCTCAAGACAAAAACAATCTATAAACTAAAAAAAACAAAAAACTTCATCACTATCTCCCAAATCACTCACTGTGCTCTCAAGACAAAAACAATCTATAGACTAATCCATCAGACACAGACATCCTCCAGAGAGGTCTCATAGAAATGGATAACTGGTGCCAGAGCCATGGCCTTAAGCTAAATGCCAAAAAATGTATAGTCATACCCTTTGGGAACAACAAGGTAACCCCTAATTACCACATAGGTGGTAATCCATTAAACATGGAAGAAGTTATCAGGGACCTGGGGACCCAAGTTGACAGTAACCTCTCTTTTGACACTCACATTGCCAAAGTGGTTAGAAAGACCTTCTACATTGCCCACCTGATCATGAAGGGATTCACATCCAGATCTAGTGAGGTCATTGTTCCCCTGTACTCTTCACTTATCAGACCAATGATTGAGTACAACGCCCCATTCGGAATGTACCTTACCCGACACCTGCAGCAGTTGGAAAGACCCCAAAAGTTCCTCACCAAAAGGATAAAGGGGCTCAAACATATGTCATACGATGCCCGACTGAAGAAACTCCAGCTCTATTCAGTCGCATACCGTCTGCTCAGAGGTGATCTGTGCCTGACATACAAGGCCATGTCCAACCCGGAATTAATGGCCATGCTCCACCTCAAAAATCCAAATCCACCAGAGCCACGAGAGCAAGAGACTTAAACCTCAACACGGATATAAATAGGACGTGCTGGAGGGACAGATTCATCACCCAGAGACTCCCTACACTATGGAACAGAATCCCAGTCCATGTGAGGCAGAGCCCCTCACTGACTCTGTTCAAGAGAAATCTTGACGAGTGGATGGGAGATCGTAGGTTTACCCCGGGAATCATCTCTGTATCACTGCTGGACAGAGGCACAGCAAACTAATGGGTATAGTATTCTCATCCTAAGGGGTGGTGAAAGCCACACACACTCTGGCTAGGCTTATAAATGCCCTAGGGCAGATAGCCTAGTATGAACCTATGAACCTATGAACTAAAAAAACAAAAAACTTCATCACTATCTCCCAAATCACTCAATGTGCTCTCAAGACAAAAACAAACTAAAAAAAAAAGCATAGCTAAACTATAAAGCTCTATCCCAAACTGAATAAGAACCATATCAAGCCTCTATGTATTTCAGTCCTCTCTCAAAGAGTTTCTCACTAACTCAGCACCTATCCTGCAGAATCTATAATAACAAATATGTTATATTGTTACCAACGTCTCACTAACTCATGGTTATGCCCATGATGCACCTATCCTATATAATCTATAGTAACAAATACATTACATTGTTACTAACCTCTCACTAACTCATGGTGTGCCCATGGTGCATCTTTCCTGTATAATCTATAGTAACAAGTACTTTACATTGTTACTAATCTCTCAATAACTCATGGCTATGCCCATGGTGCACCTATCCTGTATAATCTATAATAAATACATTACATTGTTACTAACCTCTCACTATCTCACAGCTGTGCCCATGATGCACCTCCCTGCATGATCAATAGTAACATATACTTTACATTGTTACTAACCTCTTACTAACTCATGGCTGTGCCCATGATGCACCTATCCTGTATAATCTATTGTAACAAATACTTTAAATTGTTACTAACTTTTCACTAACTCACGTCTGTGCCCATGCACCTATCATGTATAATCTATAGTAGCAAATACTTTACATTGTTACTAACCTCTCACTAACTCATAGCTGTACCCATGCACCTATCCTGTATAATCTATAGTAACAAATACGTTACATTGTTATTAACCTGTCACTAACTCATGACTGTGCCCATGATGCACCTGTCCTGTATAATCTATAGTAGCAAATACTTTACATTGTTACTAATATCTCACTAATGCACAGCTGTGCCCATGCACTTATCTTGTATAATCAATAGTAACAAATACTTTACATTGTTACTAACCACTCATTAACTCATGGCTGTGCCCATGATGCACCTATTCTGTATAATCTATAGTAACAAATACTTTATTTACATTGTTACTAATCTCTCACTAACTCATGGCTGTGCCCATGCACCTATCCTTTATAAGCTATAGTAACAAATACATTACATTGTTACTAACCTCTCATTAACTCATAGCTGTGCCCATGATGCAACTCCCTACATGATCTATAGTAACAAATACGTTACATTGTTACTAACCTCTCACTGACTCATGGCTATGCCCATGATGTACCTATCCTGTATAATCTATAGTAACAAATATGTTACATTGTTACTAACTTCTCACTAACTCATGGCTATGCCCATAGGTTCATAGATAGGTACTAGGCTATTGGCCCTAGGGCCTATATAAGCCTCGCCAAAAAGGTACCCTGGCTTTCGCCACCCAAAAAAATTATTTTCTTGTGCCCCTGTTGAGCAGAGCCACAGAGGTGATCCCCAGGCTGTATTTCCTGTTTCCAATCCAATCATCAAGACTTTTTTGAAGAGTGCTAATGAGGAGCTTTGTTTGCTATAGATAGGTAGTTTGTTCCAGAGTTTGGGAAGTCTCTGGGACAGGAATCTATCCCTCCAGCATGTTATGTTTATTATTGTGACAAGGTTTAGGTTTTAGGTCCCTAGAGCATGTAGCTCAGAAGGATTGGGATTTCTTTAAGTGGAGCATGTCCAACAGCTCTCGGTTTGACATAGCTTTGTATGTTAGGTAGAGATAGCTTCTGAGTAGGCGAAATGCGATGGAGTAAAGCTAAAGTTTTATGAGACGGTCTGAGTAGGGCATCTGTTTGAGGCCAGTAATGCTCTTTGTGAGGTATTTCTGTGGCCTTTCCAGTTGTTGTAGATGTCTTGTCAGGTACATACCAAAAGGGGCATTGTACTCTATAATGGGTCTAATGAGTGATGAGTAGAGGGGAACAATGACCTCTTTTTTCCTGGATGAGAAATCTTTTGTGATGAGGTGAGCCATGTAGAAGGATTTCCTGACTACTGTAGCAATGTGATTATCAAAGGAGAGACTACTGTCCACCTGTGTCCCAAGGTCTCTTATCACACTTTGAGTATTAAGTAGACTACCACCTATGTGGTAGCTCATGGGTACAGAGTTTTTACCAACGGGGATGACAATGCACTTTTAGGCATTGAGCTTGAGGCCATGGCTTTGACACCAGGCATCTGTCTCAGTGAGGCCCTTTTGTAGGATGTTCACATTGTTAGGAGCTTTGATTATGGCTCCTAGTTTGCAGTTATATGTGAACTTCATTAGCCAAAGGCTTTCTATGTTAGCCTGTACTTCAGAAAATTAGATATCAAACAGGAGAGGACCCAGGACTGAACCCTGTGGGCACTCCACTTGTCACTGGTCTGAAGTCGGATTTGGAGTCTGCTACTTTCACGGTGTGGATTTTGTCAGTAAGCCAGTTGGCAGCCCATCTTGTGACATAGGGATTTATACCTAGTTTAGTGAGCTTATCTGTAATTCCAGAGTGGGGGATGGTGTCAAAAGCCTTGGCGAGATCTAGATAGACTGTGTGAACCACCTTACCCTTGTCTACGGCTTTGGTGACTGCTTCAAAGAAGTTTATCAGGTTTAGGAGACATGATCTGCCTTTTACAAACCCAAACTGGGTAGGGTCCAGAATTTGGAGATTAGCAATGTCTTTGTTTATAAGTTCCATGATGATACATACGTTCCATGGCCTTGCAGACCAGGCTCGTTAGGCTAATGGGGTGGTAGTTCCTTGAGTCTGTGTTGGCTCTCCCCTTTGTGGAGTGGGATAACTGTTTATTGTGCATCATTCAGTGGGCACAAAGCCTGAGGTGAGGCTATGATTGAACATGGCGCTTAGGTGGGGTGCCAGTTCATTCTGTAGTTTGTGTAGAACACAGCCTGGGATGTTGTCAGGTCCCATGGATGCTGTGTTTTTGGCTTTGGAGAGTGTGTTTTTTACCTGTACAGCCATGATTACAGGAACTTTGCATTCTTCCTGTATAGAGATGAACACTTTGGGGGGTAAGAGGGGGGTAAAGTTAGCACTGAACCTATCTGCCAGGATGATGCCGATATTAGTTGGTTCTGTATATTTAGTGCCATTGTGCTGTAACTCAAAGCAGATCTGAGTACTTCCATTGAGATTCTTGACATAGCTTTAGAATCCTTGTGGTTGTCTTTAGAATCAGTGGCAATTTTGTTTTTGTAACTAGCTTTGGAGGATTTTGAGGGATCTCAGCTTCTTACTGAGGCTGACCAGGGGGTTCCTCCAATCATGGGATTTTTATTCTTTTTTGCAACACTTTCTTTCTTCTGTTGTAGAGTTTGGTTATGGCAGGGGACCACTAGAATGGCTTCCTTTTTTTGGAGGAAAGCATCTTGGTTCTGTTAGGGATAGCACGATCCATGCACTCGTGTAAGTGCTTATAAAGTGCATTTGTGTAGGATTCAGCAGTCGTAACTGTATTGACATGCAAATGCATGGGTGTCGTGAAGTTTGCCACTCCTGTCTTAAGAAGAGTGAAGTTGGCTTTGGAGAATTTTTTTACTGTGGTTTCCCTAATGGGGGGTGGGGGTGGGATGTGAATGTCTAGGGTGATTATAGTAAAAATAAAAATACCAAGTTCTGTTTGTAGTCACACCATGTAGAATTCTACTTTTTGTAAAAATACACGTCTTTTCAGATCACAGTTCTTTGTTGAAGAAATAAATATCCAGTTCTTATTCAAATATATGTTGGTTTATTGAGACAATCGGTAAGCGCTTTCGCTGACAAGCTTTTTCAAACCTATAACACTCCATCTCAGCAAGAGCTTATATATACACATTCAAAACAATTAAATAATTAAGTGTTTTAATCAATTCAATCCTTAAAAACATAAGACATCCTTTTAATACTTGAAACATAAAATAATGTTGTTAACATCTATCTAAAAAATTTTTTTATGTATTAATGAACAACATTATATTATGTAAAGCTGTCATATTGACATACTGTTATTACTATAATAAAACTACTATAATAAAATTAATTAATTATCAATATGATAAAAAAGGAAATAATAACTTAAAAATATTTCATTTGATTCTATGTCTCCTATTTCTTAAAACTGGCTTTAAGGGGGCCCTATCATTAAGGCCCGGGGGGATATGGGCTTTTGTTTTTATAATCCATTGTGACTCAATTTGCTCAGTAAAATTTCTAATATCTCCCCCTCTGACATTAGGTACATTGACTTGTAGTACTGAGAATAAAATCATATGGGTGTTGACATTCTGTAAGACATGTTTGGATAAAGCGTTAACTTCCGACTTAATACGAATCTGATACAAGTGTTCCCTTATTCTTTCTTTTAACATTCTATCTGTCTTGCCAATATAAAAAGAGCAACATGATGTGCAATTAGCAATGTAAACCACATGCCTAGTGTCACAACTAGCATTTACTTTAATTGGAAATAATTGTCCTGTTGTAGGATGTACAAAACTACTAATATTATATTACTAATGTAGTTACAAAAATTACATTTGGTACATGGACTAGTACCATTGGGGTCAATAATGTCCCTACTAGGTTTGTAATTTGCACAACATAACATTCTATGCAAACTTCTCTTGTTTTTATAAGCAAACTGAGGTCTTATACCAACATGCTTAGTGACCTCAGGGTCTAGCATGAGTAAATCCCAATATTTAGTAACATCTTTAATAGATTGCACATCCTGTGTATAGTAAAGTGTAAACCTTAAATGGCTCTCACCATTATGCAAGTTTTCATTAACATTAGTTCTGTACATCTGTAATCCAGTGTCAGAAAAAATAGGACAAGCACGATCATGTCTTATACTTTTAACTTGTTCAAATATTTTCTTTATTTCTTTGGATTTATATTTTCTATTACGAAATCTGTCCCCTAAGTCATTTAACTCCTCTTCGAAGTCATTAAGGCACGGGTTCAATCTAGATTCCCTGATGCCCTGTCCCTTCAGGACATTCGTAAAAACATGAGATGGGTGCATGCTATTTCTGTGTAAAAGTGTGTTCTTATGGCAAGTTTTTCGATGCACTCCTGTGTTAAACCCACCATTCGACAGACACCATATATTCACATCTAAAAAAGATATATTCTGTATGGAGTAATTCATAGTAAACTTTAGAAAGGGGGTTAACCTATTCACTTGTTCCTCAAAAATTTGTAATTCATCTGAGCTACTATGCCAAAGAAAAAATAAATCGTCCACAAAGCGTCTGTAAAAAAGGACATGCTCCTGGTACATATCAAGGCAAAAAAGTTCTTCTTCCTCCCATAGGGCTATAACTAAGTTGGCGTAGCTATTGGCACACAAAGTGCCCATAGCCACGCCATTTTTTTGTAAGAAAAAGTTGTTGTTAAATAGAAATACATTGCTTTCTAACACTGTCTCAAGCAAAGTACAAAGGAAATCTATCCTGACGGATGATAAATCAGAATGTGAAGTAAGGTATTTACATATACTCTCTAACCCTTTGTCATTAGGAATATTTGTGAATAATGAATTCACATCCATAGTTACAAACAACAAACTTGAGTCTCTATCCTGCCCCCTAGTCAATTCATATAAATCCAATAAAAATTCCTTTGAATCTCTAAGTATAAACCTATTATTGATTACATAAGGCTTCAGAATTCTTTCTAAATAGAAAGAGATATTTTCAGTAACCCAGCCTCGGCCAGAAACAATTGGTCTCATTGGAGGGTTATTAGGATTTTTATGGATTTTAGGCAGTCCTTGAATGATAGGAATAGTAGGTTCTTCTATCAATAGATAATCTAATAGCTGATAATCCATTATTCCTAAATTATACATATCTTCCAAATTATTGTACATCCTGTTAATAATGAGTTGTACTTCAGAGTATGTGATAATCTTATAATGTAAGATTCAAAGGAATTTTCATTGGATTTTTACTAAAGTTTACTATGAATTACTCCATACAGAATATATCTTTTTTAGATGTGAATATATGGCGTCTGTCGAATGGTGGGTTTAACACAGGAGTGCATCGAAAAACTTGCCATAAGAACACACTTTTACACAGAGATAGCATGCACCCATCTCATGTTTTCACGAATGTCCTGAAGGGACAGGGAATCAGGGTATTTAGATTGAACCCGTGCCTTAATGACTTCAAAGAGGAGTTAAATGACTTAGGGGACAGATTTCGTAATAGAAAATATAAATCCAAAGAAATAAAGAAAATATTTGAACAAGTTAAAAGTATAAGACATGATCGTGCTTGTCCTATTTTTTCTGACACTGGATTACAGATGCACAGAACTAATGTTAATGAAAATCTGCATAATGGTGAGAGCCATTTAAGGTTTACACTTTACTATACACAGGATGTGCAATCTATTAAAGATGTTGTTACTAAATATTGGGATTTACTCATGCTAGACCCTGAGGTCACTAAGCATGTTGGTATAAGACCTCAGTTTGCATATAAAAACAAGAGAAGTTTGCATAGAATGTTATGTTGTGCAAATTACAAACCTAGTAGGGACATTATTGACCCCAATGGTACTAGTCCATGTACCAAATGTAATTTTTGTAACTACATTAGTAATATTAGTAGTTTTGTACATCCTACAACAGGACAATTATTTCCAATTAAAGTAAATGCTAGTTGTGACACTAGGCATGTGGTTTACATTGCTAATTGCACATCATGTTGCTCTTTTTATATTGGCAAGACAGATAGAATGTTAAAAGAAAGAATAAGGGAACACTTGTATCAGATTCGTATTAATCGGAAGTTAACGCTTTATCCAAACATGTCTTACAGAATGTCAACACCCATATGTTTTTATTCTCAGTACTACAAGTCAATGTACCTAATGTCAGAGGGGGAGATATTAGAAATTTTACTGAGCAAATTGAGGCACAATGGATTATAAAAACAAAAGCCCATATCCCCCCGGGCCTTAATGATAGGGTCCCCTTAAAGCCAGTTTTAAAAAATAGGAGACATAGAATCAAATGAAATATTTTTAAAGTTATTATTTCCTTTTTTATCATATTGATAATTAATTAATTTTATTATAGTAGTTTTATTATAGTAATAACAGTATGTCAATATGACAGCTTTACATAATATAATGTTGTTCATTAATACATAAAAAATCTTTTTAGATAGATGTTAACAACAACATTATTTTATGTTTCAAGTATTAAAAGGATGTCTTATGTTTTTAAGGATTTAATTGATTAAAGCACTTAATTATTTAATTATTTAATTGTTTTGAATGTGTATATATAAGCTCTTGCTGAGATGGAGTGTTATAGGTTTGAAAAAGCTTGTCAGCGAAAGCGCTTACCAATTGTCTCAATAAACCAACATATATTTGAATAAGAACTGGATATTTATTTCTTCAACAAAGAACTGTGGTCTGAAAAGACGTGTATTTTTGCAAACAGTAGAATTCTACATGGTGTGACTACAAACAGAACTTGGTATTTTTATTTTTACTATTATCCTGGCGTTTGCTCTGTTTGTTGTCCTGTATCTACCATTGGTATTTTTATTCATTAATTTATTTTGGCGCGTCTAGGGTGATTAGCTTGTGGTCGGATCTGACCAACAAGTAATTAACCTCTGGTGTGGAACACAGGTCACCCATGTTGATAATGACCAAATCTAGGATATTGCTGCCCCTGGTGGGGGTGTGGATAAATTAATCCAAGGCATTGGAATTTATGAATTCCAGAAAACATTGAGCAAAAGAGTTGGTACACGAGCAGCCTTCCCAGCCAACGGTGGAGTAGTTGAAATCGCCCATTATTAGGGTGTTGGGTTGTACTCAAATATTTTCCAGTGTATCAGGAAATGAGGAGTGGGAATCCTTGGGCATGGTGGTGGATCTGTAGCAAGTTACAATTTGGATTTTGGTCTTGCCCAGAGTTAGTTGCACTTTGATAATCTCGGATGCATTATGCTGAGCAACTTGCCTGGAGGTGTGGATATCCTTAATTAATATGAACACGCCTTCACCTTTAGTGTTTCAGTCCAGGTTAAGTGGCTGAAAGGTGTGGTATGAATTATAGCCTGGTAATGCAGGGGTGCTCTCTGGAGCCTTGAACCAGGTCTCTGTCACTGCACAGATGTCGATGTTCTCCATTTTTCAAGTGAATGCATTTTGAGGTTTAGACTTCTAGCATTGAGTAGCATTACCCTCCAATTTTGCTTACTTGTACCTTTTACGGTGGTGAATTTGTCATTTGAATCTTGCTTAAAAAGGCACTATAGGGGTGGCAAGAGCCTTAGCCAGTATTCGGAATCCCAAGGGCGACAGGTGCAGGCCATCTCTGGCAAATCATTGTGGTCTGTCAATCATGTCATCCCAGGCATACAGAAGCTTAGCCAGTTGTTGAAATCAATCATTTTGTCCTTGTACTGTGGTATCATTCTGGGTGATGGCAGGATGCTTTTCAGGGTTAGGGTCATACCTGCCTGGGCTACAAGATTGGAGAGCTCCTCCATGTCTCTTTTCATGTATTGCAGGGAGGTACATCTCAGGTCATTCACACCAACATGGATAATGACAGAGTCATATTTGTACTTGTTGTGGAGTGACCTGAGTGTGTGCATTATGTGGCAGATCCTGGCACCCGACAGGCAGATGACAACTTTCTCCTTGTTTAGCCTGGTGAGTGGAACATCAGTGTGCCTGACTATAGAGTCACCTATGACTAGAGTATTGGGTGCTTTGCTATTCCTTATGGGCTGTGGTTGGGTGGCACACTGAGTTTATGGGCTATGTGTCATTTGGATTGTGTTGGGGGTGGAGGTTGCTTGCTTTTCTGCTTTGGAGGTCTCTGTTGCTTGAGCAGATTTTTATTGAGAGCCTTCATGAATGCAGGTGTGTGTTTTGTGTTACTATGTGTGGGTTTTGGTGGTGTAGGTTTTGAGGGACTATGTGATGAGTGTGGTGTGGTGCAAATGTTTCCCTTCTCCTCTTGACTGTCTTGTCCATTCTTGGGTGAAGAGAGCTTTGCTTCCAGTTTGGCTATATAAGTGCATTTCCCACAGGTTGTAGTGTTGGGTGGTAGAAGGAGGAGGAGATGGTTGTCTGTGTACATCAGGCAATTGCATTGCCCCAAAATACTCAGATTCATCAGGTAGACAGGAGAAAACACTGGGAGCTGACCCTTATACTTGCCTGGATAGGTGCTTATTTATTAAGTACTAAAAACTGTTTTCCTCTAAACAAATGAGGAAAGTTGAGTGCTGTAGTAATTTGTAGCTTATTTAGTTCTTACAATGTGTTCTGAACAAGTGCTGAGCTCAAAGAAACAGCTTTGAGTGCTAAAACTAAAAAAACTGGCTAGTTCTAAGGGAAAATTTGAAGAGCAGACTTTATGACATCGAGAATAGTTTAACCCTAGCTAAGCGGCAATGTATAAAGTGTATTTTTTAATTATAACAGTAGCAAATGAGCAAACTGATTTAAACCAATTAACCACTAAAAAGCTAACAGCTCTGCCCCATTCCAGCAGTCTTCGATCAGCCAAGTTCTAAGTGCACACTCCTGCCACTAAGGTGCAAGGGAACCTTCTTCAAAAAAAGATGGTCTGGATTAGTTCTCAAGTTATACAAAAAAGCTAGATTTAGCAGGTCTGAATTTAGTCTATGCTACAGCAAACAAGGTGTACCAATTTCAGAGAGAAACAGTTCAAAGAAGCAGGCACAATAAGCCTTTAACCAGAAACTCCTAGCTCAGAAGGGCAGAATCTACCCTCTCCTCCCACAAGAGTGCAGACCACACCTTCTTAATGTAAAATAACTGCCCCGAAGCCCAAGTGCTTAAAGCAGAACTAGTACACTTTTAGAATAACAGACACTAAGCCTTCAATCAGCAACTCCCAACTTAGAAGGATGTAAGCTATCTGTCCTGCCACAACAGTGCAGACCACAAACCTTCTTAATGTAAAACAACTGGTCTGAAGCCCAAGTGTTTCAACCAAGGGCATAGAATAAGAGTTACAATTTAATGAGGCTACTAACAAGCAGTAATAAATGCAGCAGAATAAATGCAATAGAGTAGGAAGAAACACAAATACAGTAAAAGCAGATGAATAAAGTGCATTTTTTATATAACAATAGAAAACGAGCAAACTGATTTAAACAAATTAACCAGTAAAAAAGCTCATAACTGAGCCCTGTTCCAGCAGTTTTCAATCAGACAAGTTCTAACTGCACACACCTGCCACTAGGGTGCAGGGGAACCTTCTCAACAAACGATGTCCTGGATTAGTGCTCAAGTTATACAAACAAGACTAGATTCAGCATGCCTGAATCTAGTCTATGCTACAGCAAACAAGGTGGACCAATTTCAGAAAGAAACAGTTCAAATAAGCAGGCACAATAATCCTTTAACCAGAAAATCCCAGCTCAGAAGGGCAGAATCTGGCCTCTCCTCCCACAAGACTGTAGACCACAAACCTTCTTAATGTAAAATAACTGGCCTGAAGCCCAAATGCTTAAACCAGAACTAATACACATTTAGAATAACAGACACTGAGCCTTCAATCAGCATGATGCACCTATTGTGTATAATCTATACTAAAAAATACTTTACATTGTTACTAACTTCTCACTAACTCATGGCTGTGTCCATGCACCTATCCTGTATGATCTATAGTAACAAATACATTACATTGTTACTAACCTTTTACTAACTCATGGCTGTGCCCATGCACCTATCCTGTATAATCTATAGTAACAAATACTTTACATTGTTACTAACCTCTCACTAACTCATGGCTATGCCCATGATGTACCTATCCTATATTATCAATAGTAACATATACTTTACATTGTTACTAACCTCTCACTAAAACCAAATTAGATCCGAACCAGACCAAGAACAAAATTATGTATCCAAAGGCTCAACAGGAACAAAAAAATTAAAAATGACTTAAATAAAACTCTGTTTTAATGAAAAGATAACAAATTCCACATCAAGCGCTTTCGCCTGGAGGCATACCCTTTACTTTACATTGTTACTGACCTCTCACTAAGTCATGGCTATGCCCATGCATCTATCCTGTATAATCTATAGTAACATATAATTTACATTGTTAATAACCTCTCACTAAGTCATGACTATGCCCATGCACCTATCCTGCATAATCTATAATAACAAATACATTACATTGTTACTAACCTCTCATTAACTCATGGTTATTCCCATGATGCACCTATCCTGTATAATCTATAGTTACAAATATATTACATTGTTACGAACCTCTCACCAACTCATGGCTGTGCCCACAGTGCACCTCTCCTGTATAATCTATAGTAAAAAGTACTTTACATTGTTACTGACCTCTCACTAACTCATGGCTGTGCTCATGGTGCACCTATCCTGTATAATCTATAACAACAAATATGTTACATTGTTACTAACCTCTCAGTAACTCATGGCTGTGCCCATGATGCACCTATCCTGTATAATCTATAGTAACAAATACATTACATTGTTACTAACCTCTCACTAACTCACAGTTGTGCCCATGATGCACCTCCCTGCATGATCTATAGTACATATACTTTACATTGTTACTAACCTGTCACTATCTCACGGCTGTGCCCATGATCCACCTATCTTGTATAATCTATAATAACACATACTTTACATTGTTACTAACTCATGGCTGTGCCCATGCACCTATCCTGTATAATTTATAGTAACAAATACATTACATTGTTACTAACTTCTCACTAACTCATGGCTGTGCCCATGCATCTATCCTGTACATCCACTGACCAATAAACAAAATATAAAAATGATAATAAAAACAATTTACAGTAACCTACCATACTCAAAAAACTAAGTACTACATTGAACAAAAAGCAGATACATATGATATAGGTGGTGTGGGACATAAATTAAATATCTTATACTTTGGGGTACAAGAACTCATCTACGCATACCTAAACCTAAAGGACCAGACCCATATATACCCAACCAACTGAGAAGAACTGCCATCAACAAAAATTAAATAAATAATCAACACAAATAACTACACTGATATACACAATCACCATCAATTATTCACAGAACACATTTCATAACACTGGAATACCCAACATGTACACATAAAACATACACACACAAAAAGTAAACCAGTACGAAGAAACACTAATAAGAAAAAACCCTCCCTGCTCACATCAAGTGTATCCAATCCTCATCGATACACAAACCATAAAAATAATTCACTCTTGCTCATGCATAATTAGCAGACAAGCTCAAAAATAAATATGCACAAAGCCAATGTACAGTCTCTGCCTTTTAGTATAAGATATGCTACACAAACTCTTACAAAACAGTTCTGAGTTACATCAACTAACTTACAGCTGCTACAAAACAAAATAAACAACACTTTTTTATAGGGAGACAAGCCTTGTCTGCACAGTGCACAGACACACAACCTCCTAACCTATACATATTAACTCCTTGGTAGAACACGATGATATAGGTGGTAAATCCTGAACCATACAAATAACAAATACCCACAACATCAAACCATACAAGTAACAAATACCCGCACTTCAAATAACAGAATAAGGAACAAATCAATTATATATGTGCACTGACTTAATTAAACACATTATAAGCACACACACACACACACACACACACACACACACACACACACACACACACACACACACACACACACACACACACACACACACACACATTAGTGCATAAAAGTATATGCCTGTGTAGTTTATATTGTCTGGGCATGTGTGTGTGTGTGTGTGTGTATGTTAAATCTGTAAAGTTTTGATTTGATGCTGCAATTTTGAACAGGTTTTACTGCAGATGTATGATGTTATTTATGACTGATATTTGTTTCATAGCTGAATTTATTTACAATTTATTTATAACAGGTGCATTTCTAATCCCTTATCTACTGATGTTGATGCTTGCTGGTATCCCAATTTTCTTCATGGAAGTGTCGTTGGGACAGTTTGCTAGTCAAGGACCTGTTTCTGTGTGGAAGGCTGTTCCTGCATTACAAGGTATGGCAAATGAAATGGTAAATCAGAGGAAGAGAAAAAAATATATATCCTCAAATTTCCAGGACGTCAAATGCTGTCATGTGTTATTCTGTTCAGAAATTGTTCTTGTGATAGTACAGTGCACCAGGCAGGATCCTTCATTTGTTTCATACGCATGGATAATCATGTTCTACAAATACCCAGATACATACACGTTTTGTAAACTTCAAATCAAAACTACAGCCACAGCAGTTAATATCATTTCTGCCTACAGTAATGTCCCACATTTTTCATGAAAAGTTTGCTCAGATTAATACATTTAACTGAACCATGCAAAAATGAAGGGATGTACACTGACCAAGCCACTGACACTGGGGATTCTCCAAACTACCACTATAATGGACAATGTAGTCTTACCTTCTGAAGTGATATGTGCTCTTGCTAGCTGTCTCACATCATAGTACAACTTTTGCCTAACTATTGTCATATAACATGTCATATAACATGAGAGACAGTGAATTATAGATTAATAGATTTGTAAACTGTTACTAGGCTAATGACCAGGGGGGGTTGCCTTTCTAAGTTTTCCCAAAAGAATAATAATGGGCTGCATCCAAATATAGCACTGAGGGCCAGGCATTATAAGCTATGTCTCTCCATAAGGGACATGGGTGCCAGGTCCGGTGTAAATTTCCTATTCCCCATCCACTGGTCAATGTTGTGCTTAAACTGAACTCAGCTTCACATGGATGGGAAGCCTGTTCCATAGGAGGGGCAGTCTCTGGGACACTTGTTTCTTTTTAGCATGTTCTGTTGAAGTCACAGACAAAATTCAGGTCCCTAGACCTTGTATCTTGGTACTCTTTGACTTGCAAATATGTAGGAGATTCATAAGTTCAGGATTTGTGGATGCCTTGTAAGCCAGGCATAGATTACCCTTCAGCAATCTATAGCAAACTGCATAGAGGGAAAGAGCTTTAAGGCCTCTGCATAAGGCAGGTTTGTTATGCCTTCTATTCTTTTTGTAAGGAACCTTTGAGGTCGCTCTTGTTGTTGCAAATGCCTGGTCAGGTACATACCAAAAGGAGCATTATACTCTAAGACTGGTCTGATAAGGACAGAGTACAGTGGGATAATGACTTCTTTGGACCTAGATGCCATGTCCTTACTTATAAGTTGCACAACATAAAATGATTTCCTCACTACTGTTGCCACATGGTGGTCGAAGGTAAGGCTACTGTCTACATGCATACCCAAATCGCTGACAACAAAAATCCTGTCTAATTACCATGTTGATAATACACCCTAAGGGGTGTATTATCAACATGGTAATTAGACAGAATTTTTGGCTTCCCAAAAGGTACAATTATGCATTTCTTAGCATTCAGTTTAAGACCATGGCTTTGGCACCATTTGTTAGTCAGAGATAGACTTTATTGAGGAATGCTAGTGTCTGCAGGGGGAGTCGATGTTAACTCCCAGCTTGCAATCATCTACAAACATAGTCAGCCATAAACCTTCATCATTGGCTTCTGTTTCAGAGAAATAGATGCCAAAAATGAGCAGGCCCAGTACTGAGCCCTGGGGGACTTTGTCAGTGACCAGCATCTTGGTGGAATATGAAAAGATAAAGTGAACAAGCTCTAGCCTGGGGGAGTACGCCTTCACCATATGAAAATGAAAAGCTACAATAAGGCTACTCCCTCCACATGGTAGCTAGCTCCAAGATGATCCATTTAGCGGGTATTATATATCCCCTTTCTTGTAGTTGCTGGTATGCAAGCACTACATATGTATCCCAGGTCCTTCATTAAATAAAAACAATTTTTTAATTCTGTTTAGTTAAAAACGACAAACTCTTTCCTCGGAGCAAATTTCTTGTTATGGCAATTTGGCTCAATATAATTAGACATTAAATTTCTCATTCATTGGAAGTTACTTCCAGTTACCTTTCTTCCTTGAGTACAAAACCTCCATTCACTGACAACTATATGCTCCGCTTCTTCAGTAGGTACCTCCAAAGTTCCAAGTCAATAAATCGCCTGTGTGCAAAAGCACTAGAACAAGTTACAAAAAGTTCCTTACTTGGAATCCAACTTGTAACTAGCATACAGCCTGTGTGTAAAATGGGGGGGGGGGTAAGTCCTAAAGCTCTTCCTTCTTCTAGAGCCAATTGATTCCAATAGGCATCCCGTGTTCAAAGACACTGGAATGAGTTCTAAAGTCTAAGACCAACTTCAAATCAACATGCTGCCTGTACACTAAAGTGAATTCCAGGATGGATGATTCTTCCTTCCTCTGAAGCCAATGGGAATCAGCAAACTGCCTGTTTGCAAAGTCACTGGAGCAGGTTCCAAAATATTCCTAGTTCTAAAGCCAACTTCAAATAAGCATGCTGCTTGTGTTCAAAAACAGACTCAGGAACAGATAAGCGCTTTCGGTTGTAAACCTTCTTCAGATCCTGTGTTTATCTGCTTTGCACTTCCTTTTATACTGTGTGTATTCTAGGTATTGGCCAATGAGGTGTTATATTCAAATAAGACTCTCTGCCTTCATTATTTATTGGATACCCTTACTACTTGCATCCAATCTGTCTTTTTATATACACTGCCAAATCAGTTTAACTTCCTGGGTTCCTGCTAGTATGTCACTGGTTATTCTGTCCTCTTGAGTGGAGTCCATTCTCACATGTTGTTTAGTAGCTAGTTTTATAGCTTTACTGTCATGTTATTCAGTCCTATTTCTTTTAGGAGTGGTTTACTCATAGAAGTGTATTATCGCCCCCTGAGCCTCCTTTCTTTTAGTACTGGTTTTAAGGGGACTACTGCATTAAGGCCAGGACTTTGACTGACACACAAGTTCATAATCCAGACCATTTCTATTTTTTCAGTTCTGTTGAACAAATCTCCACCTAGTGCTGTAACTGAAACTTGGGTTAATATCATAGGTTCATAGGTTCATAGGTTTATACTAGGCTATCTGCCCTAAGGCATTTATAAGCATAGCCCAAAGTTATGTGGCTTACGCCACCCCTTATGTTAGAAATAATGTGCCCATTAGTTTGTTGTGCCTCTGTCCAGCGGTGACACAGAGATGATTCCCGGGGTAAACCTACGATCTCCCATCCACCAGTCAAGATTTCTCTTGAACAGAGCCAGCGAGGTGCTCTGCCTCACATGGACTGGGATTTTATTCCACAGCATGGGGAGTCTCTGGGTGATAAATCTATCCCTCCAGCACGTCCTATTTATATCCGTGCTAAGGTTTAAGTCACTTGCTCTAGTGGTTCTGGTGGATTTGGATTTTTTGAGGTGGAGCATGTCCATTAATTCCGGGTTGGTCATGGCCTTGTATGTCAGGCACAGGTCACCTCTGAGCAGACGGTATGCAACTGAATAGAGTTGGAGTTTCTTCAGTCTGGCAGTATATGACAGGTTTTGGAGTCCCTTTATCCTTTTGGTGAGGAAATTTTGGGGTCTCTCCAACTGCTGCAGGTGTCGGGTGAGATACATCCCAAATGGGGCATTGTACTCGATCATAAATTTAAAGCTATGCCCTGGATTGTGCTTTATATGCTGATACAAAGCATTGACTTCTATCTTGTTATTGATGTCTCTTAGATGCCGTAAGATATGTTCTTTGAATTTTCTATTAGTTTTACCCACATAGAACGACATACATACTTCACAGCTGGGTATATATATCACATTCTCTGTATTGCAATTTCCATTGCCTTTATAGGAATATACTTTATGTGTGATAGGATGTTGGAACACATTAGTCATGTTCATATATTTGCATGTCTTACACTTCCCACATTTAAAAGTTCTTTTTTCTTTGTTACACTTCTCTGTGTTGTTTCTGATGTCCTTCATGGATGCATCTGCAGTCATAACAACTGGGGTTGTCCTGTCGTCAGGCAGCCCTGCAGTCGGCCGGATTCCAAAGTCCGGGTCCGGCTTCGGCTGATGTCGCACTTCACCCGACGTCATCTCTGCTGGTCTCCGGGTATAAAGGCATCAGCCGACGCCATTTTCTTCAGTCTTTCTTGCCGCGTGGCGCCCGAAGCAGAAGCTGTTCGCAAGTGCCGGTCGGTCGGATCCAGAGATTTCTACTACCGAATACTACTTTGAAGACTTCTAAAAGCTAAGTACCCCGTTGGGGACTCTTTCTTGCCTCAGCCGATGTCAGAAAAAGTCAATAACTGTTTAACTTGTGGGAAACAAATACCTCATAAAGATTTCCACTCTTACTGTTTGCCTTGTTTAGGCCCAGACCACGACGTAGCAGCCTGTTCGGCCTGTGCTTCCTTCAACCGACGAACGCTTAGGCGTCGGTCGGAGTTTGCTGAACAGTTTTTCGGTTCTGAATTTGCGTACATTATGCCGTCGGATCCTCCGACTACCCAAATTGTTAAGAAATGCAAAGAAAAAGACTGACACTCGCGGTCCACGGTTTCGGCCGGAACCATGGTGGAGCAAATCATGAGTGTCTCGGTTTCGGCCGAAACCGAGAAAACTGTTCAAAGCACAGCTGAATCTTTGACTACTTCTGAGGTTCCTGCTACCTTACTTGAATCGGCCTCTGAAATTTTACCTACTACAGTGGCTTCTAGTGAATTATCAGACACCATCCCTTTGGATGTCTCTACCCCAGCACGTGGTGCAGCTAGGCCTCCTGCAGCCATGTCCATTAAGGCCTTTGCCAGGGCTAAAGCAGCCAAGTCTACTAAATCAGTGCCTGTTAAACCCCCCTCAACCAGGCCTACCTCTAGTTCACAAATGCTTACTCTGGCAGAAGATTTAATATCCTTAATTAGGGGATCTCAATCTCACCCAGACAGGGCCTCTCAGCCCCCAGAGAAGAGACCTAGGGCAGAGCCCCCCGAGCCTGTGTCCTCTGATGATTCTGCGGATGACTCAGATATTACAGACCAGCCAGAGGCTCCTTTCTCCAATTATGAAGACTCAGATGCTGAAGAATCCATTCCAGCTGCTTCTCCACCAGAAGAATTCTCCTTTGGGGAAACCTTACATGCCATGCGAGAACAATTCCAATGGCAGCAACAGGATTTCTCAGACTCCAGAAAAAGACTTAGGACTTTTCTGCACCTTCCACAACACAGGCCATTCGCTATACCTCCTGTCCTCCCTGTTGTGGACGATGCCTTTAATGATGTCTGCTCTGCACCAGATTCCTTACCTCCAGCCCCTGCCAAACCAGACAGATTTTACAGGGTACCAGACACGCATCATCACCTATACAAGGCCCCTCTTGCAGACCCCAAAACTATATCCCAGGGGCCTAAGGCAGTAGCCTCGACCACAGCAAAAAACCCTATTCCTTCTGAAAGGGAAGCCAGGTCTTTAGACAGATGGGGCAAAACAGTTTATACCTCAGCTACTCTCTCAGCTAGAGCTTTAAACTGTCAGTTTCACATGATACAATACCAAGAGTTTATGCTTGATCAGTTAACTACAAAACTATCCTCTGACGACTCTATAGATAAGAAATATGTATTAGAAATGGTAAATAACATACAACAGGTTAGTAACCATTCCTTAAAATGTGGCTATGATGCACTGGAGGCTTCATTTAGATCAGCCATGACTGGCACAGTGATAAGAAGACATGCATGGCTGAAGGAACAAGTCTTACCGGAACATGTTAAATCTAAGTTATTAGATGCTCCTATGGATAAGACCAGTTTGTTTGGTACACCTGCCCAGCAGGTAATGAAGAAAATGGAAGAAAAGGCAAAATCTGTTCAAACGGTTAAAGATTTCTTGCAGGTTCAGCCACCAAGGTTTAGCAGGAACTGGCCTGCCAAAAATTGGTCCTTTCCTGACTCCACAAGATCCCAAAGGGGCAGGAATAGACGTTCCAGAGGCAGAAACCAATCCAGAGGAGGTGCCTACAGAGGACGACAGTGGCAAGGTAATAACAGAGGCACAGACTCAGCCACTACCACTACAACAGCACAATCACAGTGACTTAACTCTACATCCGCCTACCAGGGAACAAATAGCAGCTCCATTAGGTGGAAAATTAACCTTATTTTTGAAAAACTGGCACTACATCACAAAAGACAAGTGGATTTTGCAAACCATACACCAAGGTTACCGGTTCCACTTTCACACTCTACCAGTCAAAAGAGGAATGCCAAACCTGCCTCCAAATCAAAAAACAGAAGCTCTACAGCAGATAATGCAATTAGCAAAGATGAGAGCTGTGGAAAGAGTGCCAATAACAGAACAAGGCAAAGGATTTTACTCCAGACTATTCCTAGTTCCAAGAAAGGAAAAAAGTTGGAGACCTATTCTCGACCTGTCCACCTTAAATACATACATCATTGTCCCAAAATTCAAAATGCTGACCCTACAGCAACTTCTTCCCATGCTGGGCAAGGAGTGTTGGCTGGTAACTCTAGATCTCAAGGAGGCATACCTGCACGTCCCCATTCGACCAATTTGCAGAAGATACCTCAGATTTCTTGCAGGATCAGAGCATTATCAATTCTCAGCATTGCCCTTTGGCTTATCTACTGCGCCCAGAGTATTCACAAAATGCCTGGCATCAGTAATCGCCCACTGCAGACTACAGGGAATCCAAATTTATCCATACCTGGACGACTGCCTGCTACAAGGGGACAACAAAAGCAAGCTGACAACAGATTTACAAAGGGTCATTTACTTGCTACAAGCACTGGGATACACAGTTAATTTGCAAAAGTCAAGGCTGATACCATCCCAAACAAGGACATTCCTGGGCGTGAATTGGACACTGTAAAACAAATGGCATTCCTAACCGCAGAAAAACAAAAAGAACTCCCTCTTTACTTCTTGGCTCTAACAAAACAGAACAAGTTAACAGCAAGAAAAGTCCTTCAGGCCTTGGGCTACATGGCATCATGCATAATCTTGGTTCCACATGCCAGACTACATATGAGAAAACTACAGTGGTACCTAAGGAATTTATGGTCCCAACACAGGCACAGCCTAGAAGCGGAAATTCCACTGATCCCATGCCTAAAACAGGAGTTCCTATGGTGGGCACAAGCATGCCAGTCAAACCCAGGCCTACCCTTTCGCAGCTATCAAGCAAGCCAGACCATCACAACAGACGCCTCAGACCTAGGATGGGGGGCTCACATGCTGGACAAATGCGTACAAGGATTGTGGACGCAGGATCAACTCCACCTGCACATCAACCTAAAAGAAATGCTGGCAGTAAAACTGGCAATCCAAAATTTCAGACCATTTCTCAAAGAGGGCCATTTGATGATAAGGACAGACAACACCACAGTCATGTGGTACATCAACAAGCAGGGAGGCACTCATTCATACCCCCTATGCAGAATGACTTTGGAGCTTTGGAACCTGGCACTCAGCTACAACATCCAGTTACAGGCAATATTTGTACCGAAAGGACAATACTCTAGCAGACATATTGAGCAGAACCACATCGGATGCCCACGAATGGATGCTACACCCGGACATCTTCAAGACCATCTCAAAGAAACGCTGAAGTCCACAGATAGATCTACTCGCTTCCCCTCTCAATCACCAGCTCAAAAATTCTGCACAAGGACATTCCACCCACTTGCATGGAAAGTGGATTCGCTCTCCTTCAGCTGGAAAGGTCTAACAGCATATGCATTTCCACCTCTTCCCTTGATACACAAGGTATTACTAAAAATCAAGGAGGAACGTCCAAGGATAACCCTGATAGCTCCAAACTGGCCAAGACAACACTGGTACCCATTACTGAGGAGCATGTCTCGGGACAACATGTGGCCAATACCCCTGATGCCTTTGATGTTAACTCAGAACAACTACAGCATCATGCATCCAAACCTAAAAACGTTGCAACTGACTGCATGGCACATCACATAGCAGCAACTAACCCAGAACTTTCCCAAAGGGTTAAAGACATTATCCTTGAAGCCCGCAGACCTTCAACCAAAAGGAACTATGCAGGAAAATGGAAAAGGTTTGTCATTTGGAGCACTGAAAGAGGAAAAGATGTGTCAATTATAGATATGGCTAACATTTTGGAGTATCTGGCAGAGCTTCTACATACAGGCCTGTCCTATTCCTCCATCAAGATACATGCGTCAGCTATTTCAGCAGAATACAGCTTTGATCCACCTGTCTTTTCACATCCTTTACTCAGGCAGTTCCTCAGAGGAATCAAGAATGTAAAACCTCCAAGGAAACCACCATTGCCAGCTTGGGATTTGAACTTTGTGCTAGAAAAATTGACACTCGCACCTTTTGAACCAGCAGCTACAGCGGACCTACAGCATCTATCGTGGAAAACTGCTTTCCTACTGGCGATAACCTCAGCAAGGAGGGTCTCTGAACTTCAGGCCCTAATGGCGGTACAGCCCTTCCTAATCTTCCACCAAGATAGAGTGTCCATGAGGACTAATCCTACTTTTATGCCTAAGGTGATATCCAGAGTGTCTTTAAACCAGGCAATCCACCTACCTACCTTCTTTCCCAACCCACAAAACAGAGGGGAAAGAATGCTGCATTCCTTGGATGTACATAGACAGTTACGCTACTACCTGGACAGAACAAAAAGTAGCAGAAAAACTGATCAGCTTTTTGTAGCCTATGCAACAGGAAAGGAAGGAAAAGCAATTTCCAAACAGACAATCTCCAAATGGATAGGAAATTGCATATGATTCTGTTACTCCTTCCATGGAAAACCAATTCCACAGAACATAAGGCCTCATTCTACAAGGGCAACAGCCACTACCACAGCCTTCCTACGAGGTGTGGCAACCAAGGACATTATTGAGGCGGCTACTTGGACCTCCGTGCATACATTTGCCAAGCATTATAACTTACCTTTGTACTCCAGATCCCGAGCAGGGTTTGCCACTGCTGTGCTGCAAGGGATCCTAACCACACCATAATCTAAATTTTTCCTCCTCCCTTAGTTGGCTATGGTATTCTACCCAGTTGTTATGACTGCAGATGCATCCATGAAGGACATAGTACAGTTTTGTACCTACCATAAATGTAGATGTCCGAACTGGATAGCATCTGCAGTCAGGATTACCCTCCCTCCTTCCCTCTGTGGTACTCCTAGGGTATTTACCCTCTTAATAGCTAGCTAGTGGGGGGAGTCTCTTATGGTGTATTTGTTTGTATATATGTACATACATGCTTATTTTCTGAGTTTGCCTTCTATCCTTTTGGAAACATTGGCATTTATCCAAAAATTAGCCTTCCAGGAAGGGCATCTGGCATCTGGGGCAAGAAACACTGAAGAAAATGGCGTCGGCTGATGCCTTTATACCCGGAGACCAGCAGAGATGATGTCGGGTGAAGTGCGACATCAGCCGAAGCCGGACCCGGACTTTGGAATCCGGCCGACTGCAGGGCTGCCTGACGACAGGACAACCCCAGTTGTTATGACTGCAGATGCTATCCAGTTCGGACATCTACATTTATGGTAGGTACAAAACTGTACTTTCTGTTGTGTGTATCACACATAAGTAATTTTCTGTCTATATTGAGCCAAGTTGCCATAACAAGAAATTTGCTACGATGAAAGAGTTTGTCATTTTTAACTAAACAGAATTAAAAAATAGTTTTTATTTAATAAAGGACCTGGGATACATATGTAGTGCTTGCATACTAGCAACTACAAGAAAGGGGATATATAATACCCGCTAAATGGATCATCTTGGAGCTAGCTACCACGTGGAGAGAGTAGCCTTACTGTAGCTTAGCATCTTGGTGGAGGTGGCCTCACATATTTTGACCTCCTGGGTCCTATCAGTGAGCCAGTTGGCTATTCAGTGGGTAATAAAATGGCTTATACCTAAGTTAGTGAGCTTGTCTATAATGCCTGAGTTGGGTATTGTATCAAAAGCCTTGGCCATGTCGAGGTAAGCTTTGTGCACAGTATTACCTTCATCAGTGCTTTGGAGACCCTCTCAAAAAGTCCACCAGATTTAATAAGCATGACCTTCCTTTAACAAAGCTGAACTATGATGGGTCTAGCGTTTTCAGGTTACCTATGTCCTCGTTTATCATTTCCATGATGATTCTTTCCATGGCCTTACATATGAGGCTGGAAACACTTATGGGCCTGTAGTTATCCAGATCACTAGTTGGACTTTCTTTGTGCAGGGGATTGACTGTAGCCAACTTCCATTCCTTGGGCATAAAACCTGACAGAAGGTTCTAGTTGAAAAGTGATTCAAGTGGACCAGAGAGGTCATGTTTCATGCTATATATTAAACATCCTGGGACGTTAGCAGGGCCCATTTATGCAGTGTTTTTGGCCTTAGAAATTGCATTGATGACTTGTTCCCTAGTAATGTTTGGGAGATTGTGTCATGTGGAATTTCCTTGGGACTATCGGGGGTAGAGGGGAAAAACTTGAGAAGAATCTGTCAGCTAAAAGGCTGTTGAATGACTCCAGCTTAGTGTGGGTGATCCCATTTACAATAAGTTATGTGCATTGTTGAGTATTTCCAGTGAGGGAACGGACATAACTGTAGAAAGCTTTGTGGTTTAACTTTGCTTGAGAAGCTATTTGTTCTTCAAATTGAGCCTTTGAATTAGAATTAACCTTTTCATCTGCCTGTTTAGATCGGCCAGTTGGCTTTTAGTATGTATGGCTTTGTTCCTCCTATGCTTGGCCAAGATTTTTTTTCTTTTGTTGTATAACCGATTGATATTGGGATTCCATCAGGGGGGCTTGTCTTTTGAATTTGTCTTATTCTTAGTACAAGTGGACACAACTCACTCTATACAGCTATCAATATGGCTGTACATAGATTTTGTAAATAGCTCAGTGTATTCTATGGTATTTACTGGGTTTGGGAGTGCTTGAAATATAGCAAAGTTGTAGAGAAAGGTTAGCCTTGGAATAGTTCCTAAAGATTTATGGTTTCACTGGATCCCTGATTTAATTATTATTTCAAATAATGTGGTCAGATCTGACAAGTGAAAATGTTACATTGGGTGAGGAACATCGGTCAAGGATGTTTGTACCCTTGTAGGAGAATGGACCAACTGTTACAGGATGTTGGTATTGACAAAGTTTAGGAATTGCTGGGATTGTGCATTAGAAGTGGTGTAGGATTCCCAGTCTATAGAGGGGTAGATGAATATGAATATCATATTGGGTTGAATGGTGAAATAGTACACTGAAATAGGTAGTATGGGTTTCCTGGGATATGGAGGGGACCTATATGTTGCAAGGATATTGTATGATGTTATGGTGAATTGCACATGTATGAGTTCCAGTAAGTCATACACTTTAACTATTTTGGATGTGAGATTGGTTTTAACATAGACTGGGACTTCTCCACCATTAATTTTCTCTTGTGCAGTAGTTGGTCTAAAGGTGTGAAAGGCATTATAACTTTGCATTGCTGGGGTACTCTCCATGACTTTAAACCATGTCTCCATTACTACATAGATATCTACACTTTCCAGGGAAAGGAAGGATTCCATGGAGTGGAGTTTTTTGTTAAGACTTATAGCATTGAGCAGTACTACCTTCAGATATTTCTTCACATGTTCAGTTAGGTCAGTAGGTCTATCAGTTTAACATTGCCTAAAAAGGTACTATGGGGTGGAAAAGGTCTTTGCCAATATCCAAAATCCTAGAGCGGAATGAGAGCAGACCATCCCTAGTAAAGCAGCGTGGTCTGTCAACCATGTCCTCCCACGTTGTTAAATATTGTACCCCCCTGGATTAACACAATAGCTAAGCCAGTTGTTAAAACCAATCTTTTTCTGTTGGTAATGTGGCATCATCTTTGGAGAAGGTAGTATGCTACTCAGTGCTAGGGTCATACCTGCCTGAGACACATAATCAGTGAGCTTGATCATGTCTCACTTCATATAGTCAAACACCCACATGGACTATGCCAGAGTCATACTGGTCCTATGGTTCAATGACCTGAGTGCATGTGTGACTTGATGTGTTCTATCCCTGGAAAGGCAGCTAACTGTGACTCTCTTTACTCATTCTACTGAGGGGTCATCAATGTGCCTCACTATAGAATCACCAATTATCAGGAAATTTGGCTGCATGCTGGTTTGCCTTAAGGACTGAGCAGTAGAGGCAGTGGACACTGTGTTACTATGTGTAGCTGTGGGTGGTTTTATAACAGAGTGTTTATGTGATGGCTGAGGACCATTTCTTTGACTGAACTGTGCAGGAGGCCTTAGTGTTTTAGGAGGGTTACCTATAAGTGCCTCAGCATGTGTAGTTTTATGTGTAGAGTCTTTACCCTGTGCAGTAGGAGTGGTGCAAGTGTCACTGACAACCTATATAGGATTAGTTTTGGTTGTATGAGAGAGTTTTGCCTCTAGCATTAAAGCATATTTACACCTCTCGCATACACTATTTGTTTTATTAAGAATAAGTGGATTGTCAGTGTACATGAGGCAATTGCTACAATGCCTCAGAATACCCATCTCCTCCAGACTGGCCGCAGAGACAGTCAGGAAGTGCATATCCATGGCCACTAATCTACTAGGGAGGCGTGAGGAAAACTTAAATATTGAACAAATCAATAAGACAAGCAACTTGATGAGCAACACTCAACTAAGAGCAAACTAGATGCTCTAGTAGTTAATAAAAATCTGTCTAGAGAGTAATGTCGCAAGAGTGCAGACCCTAGGACAGAACAAAGACATTTAGAATAGTAGGCACAATAAGCCTTCACCAGCAATTCCAGCTCAGAAGGGTGGAGGCTACACTCTCCTCCCACAAGAGTGTAGACCACAAACTTTCTTAATGTAAAATAACTGACTTGGAGCCCAAGTGCTTAAATCAGAACAAAGACACTTTTAGAATAACAGATACAATAAGCCAGATGAGAACAGGCTACCTTCTCCTGCCAGAAGAGTGTAGACCACAAATGTTCCTAATGTAAAATTATTGGTTTGGAGCCCAAGTTCTTGAAGTAGAACAAAGACTCTTAGAATTACAGGCAGAATAAGCCTTCACCAGCAATTCCAGCTCAGAAGGGTAGAGGCTACCCTCTCCTCCTACAAAGAGTGTAGACCACACACCTTCTTAATGTAAAATAACTAGCCTAAAGCCCAAACACTTAAAAAAAGAACAAAAACACTTTTATAATAACAGACGCAAAAAAGTCTTCAACCAGTAAGTAGCAACTTAGAAGGGTATAAGCTACCTCTCCTGTCACAGAAGTGTAGACCAAAAACCTTCCTTGTGTAAGATAACTAGTTTGAAGCCCAAGTGCTTAAATAAAAACTAAGAGGCTTAGAATAACAGTTGCAATTTAATTAAGTTACTAACAGGCAGTAATAAATGTAACCGATTAAATGAAACTGAACACTTTAAGATCATGCAGCAATAGGCTAAAGTAATAAAGTAGGATGAAGCACAGATACAATTAAAGCAGTTTCATAAAATTCATTTTATAAAGTAAGCACAGATACAGTTAAATCAGCTGAATAAAATTGAATTTTTTTAAAGTAAGTTGGAAGGGAGGAAACAGAAGATAATTGATGTCTAAGAGACTAAGAAGGTGGGCCTTCCCAGTTGATCTCTCAGTACTCACTAGATTAAGCTGATGAGATGGGACAGGGAGGAGGGTCCAAAATCTGACTTATAGCAGAGCGAGCAACTCAAAAGCCACCAAATTTAAGAGTACAACAACAGTAGAGAGGGTGGGTGGTAAAAATCAAATGCAGACAGAGATCAGCAATAGTCACTGCTTTCTCCTTCCCTACTTTATACCTGTGTTAGTCACTGCTTTCTTCTTCTCCTGCTTTATATCTGTGTTGGTCACTGCTTTCTTCTTCTCCTACTTTATACCTGTGCTAGTCACTGCTTTCTTCTTCTCCTACTTTATATCTGTGTTAGTCACTGCTTTCTTCTTCTTCTTCTCCTACTTTATATCTGTGTTAGTCACTGCTTTCTTCTTCTCCTACTTTATATCTGTGTTAGTCACTGCTTTCTTATTCTCCTACTTTATAATACTTAGTCACTGCTTTCTTCTTCTCCTACTTTATATCTGCGTTAGTCACTGCTTTCTTCTTCTCCTACTTTATATCTGCGTTAGTCACTGCTTTCTATTCCCCTACTTTATATCTGCATTAGTTACTGCTTTCTTCTTCTCCTACTTTATACCAGAGTTAGTCACTGATTTCTTCTTCTCCTACTTTATACCTGAGTTAGTCACTGCTTTCTTCTTCTCCTACTTTATATCTGCATTAGTCACTGCTTTCTTCATCTCCTACTTTATACCTGAATTAGTCACCGCTTTCTTCTTCTCTTACTTTATGTCTGTGTTAGTCACTGCTTTTTTCTTCTTCTACTTTATACCTGAGTTAGTCACTGCTTTCTTCTTCTTCTACAGTATACCTGTGTTAGTCACTGCTTTCTTCTTCTCCTACTTTATATCTGCATTAGTTACTGCTTTCTTCTTCTCCTACTTTATACCTGAATTAGTCACCGCTTTCTTCTTCTCTTACTTTATATCTGTGTTAGTCACTGCTTTTTTCTTCTTCTACTTTATACCTGAGTTAGTCACTGCTTTCTTCTTCTCCTACTTTGTACCTGTGTTAGTCACTGCTTTCTTCTTCTCCTACTTTAAATCTGCGTTAGTCACTGCTTTCTTCTTCATCCTACTTTATATCTGTGTTAGTCACTGCTTTCTTCTCCTACTTTATATCTGTGTTAGTCACTGCTTTCTTCTTCTCATACTTTATATCTGTGTTAGTCACTGCTTTCTTCTTCATCCTACTTTATACCTGTGTAAGTCACGGAGTCACTGTGTTTTTCTTCTCCTACTTTATACCTGTGTTAGTCACTGCTTTCTTCTTCTCCTACTTTATATCTGTGTTAGTCACTGCTTTCTTCTTCTCCTACTTTATATCTGTGTTAGCCACTGCTTTCTTCTTCTCCTACTTCATATCTGTGTTAGTCACTGCTTTCTTCTTCATCCTACTTTATATCTGCGTTAGTCACTGCTTTATTCTTCTCCTACTTTATATGTGTTAGTCACTGCTTTCTTCTTCTCCTACTTTATATCTGCATTAGTCACTGCTTTCTTCTTTTCCTACTTTTTATCTGTGTTAGTCACTGCTTTCTTTTTCTCCTACTTTATACCTGAGTTAGTCACTGCTTTCTTCTTCTCCTACAGTATACCTGTGTTAGTCACTGCTTTCTTCTTCATCCTACTTTATATCTGTGTTAGTCACTGCTTTCTTCTTCTTCTCCTACTTTATATGTGTTACTCACTGCTTTCTTCTTCTCCTACTTTATATCTGCATTAGTCACTGCTTTCTTCTTTTCCTACTTTTTATCTGTGTTAGTCACTGCTTTCTTTTTCTCCTACTTTATATCTGTGTTAGTCACTGCTTTCTTCTTCTCCTACTTTATATCTGTGATAGTCACTGTTTCTTCTTCTCCTTCTTTATATCTGTGTTAGTCACTGCTTTCTTCATCTCCTACTTTATATCTGCGATAGTCACTGCTTTATTCTTCTCCTACTTTGTACCTGTGTTAGTCACTGCTTTCTTCTTCTCCTACTTTAAATCTGTGTTAGTCACTGCTTTCTTCTTCTCCTACTTTATATCTGCGTTAGTCACTGCTTTTTTCTTCTCCTACTTTATATCTGTGTTAGTCACTGCTTTCTTCTTCTCCTACTTTATATCTGTGATAGTCACTGTTTCTTCTTCAGTCACTGCTTTTTTCTTCTCCTACTTTATATCTGTGTTAGTCACTGCTTTCTTCTTCTCCTACTTTATATCTGCGTTAGCCACTGCTTTCTTCTTCTTTTCCTACTTTATATCTGTTCGTCACTCAAAACAGCTCAGTATTTATTTAAGTGCGTTCAAATATCAGTACACTTTTCGTCAAGGCCACTGCCCTAACTTCTTCAGAAAAAACGGAAACCAACTAGTCTCCGCTATTAATAATAACAATATAACAATCATTAATTAATCAATTTAACCCCTTTTTAACCTCTTTTTAAAGTCACAGGACATAATTCAGACAAACATACATTGTCAAATAAACCCCAGTATTCCAATTTTGAAAATATTTAAAACCAGTAGGCTAAATCTGTACTTATAAAATGATGTATAACCATTTAAACATATACAAATGTGTGAGACATTGTCACTATTCAGACCATCAAAAAAATATGTACTCGTATCAAAAAAACAATACAATTATTAAAAATGACTATTAACTATATAATTTAATATGCTCAAATTATGGCTTTAACTACTCCTAAAATCACATATTATAAGACCCTAACATTTTTAACTACACAGATATGACAATTTGTACAGAAACAATAGATTTATTGTCGAAAGGGTTTTCATTTGTCCCTACTGTCCAGCTAGATGTGGCTAACATACTAATTGATTTAAAAATTTTCACTAGGAAACTTAATTTGTTGGTATTAATGGGTGAGAATTTGAATAAGAAATCTGACTACTACGTTTCTAGTGTTTATAACCCCCCGTTACACCCACTCATTGCTCTCTTTGTAAAAGTAAGTGAAGTTGACTTACGAAATTTAAATAAAGTTAAATCAATACCTGGACAAGTAAATAGGTATAAACATAATGTAAGTAGAGAGGAGAGGGAGGTCTTGAGATTTCTAAGTCAGGCCCCAATTCGTATTATGAAACCTGATAAAGGTGGGGGCCTTGCTATAATGACCATCGATGACTATAACACTAGAATGTTAAACATCTTGGACAGTGACACTTATGTGAAAGCCTCTATGAGTGAGATGCACGGGGCATGTAGGAAGGTTTCAGCTTTAATAGAGGAACTTTATATTGAAGCTAGAATTGATAAAAGCTTATAAATCTTTTTACAGCAGCCAGCAGCTAGAGTTCCAGTCCTTTTCAGAATCCCTAAAGTACATAAATGTGTGAGTAACCCACCCATGAGACCTTTGGTTGATGGGAGGGATAGTATTACCTACACGTGTGCTAAGGTAGTTGATAAAATTTTACAGAAATACATTAAAAATGAGTGTCAAATTTCAAAAGATTCTTGGTCATTTTTACAAGCTATTAATAACTTAGAGTTTTGTCCTGATAGTGTTTTTGTTACAGTAGATGTAAAGGACTTATACTCCTCCATCCCGCATGATGTTGGGATTGAATGGGTTTCATGTATGTTAAGATTATTGGATGCACCTACTAATGAAATTAAACTAGTGGAAGAACTGATAGATACGGTCATTTCTTATAATTATGTAATGTTTAATGATGTTATTTAACATCAAAAATTGGAGTTGCAATGGGCTCCCCATGTGGAGCAGGATTGGTGAACCTAGTAATGGCATACTGGGAAAGTTCTTTTGTGCTGAACATTCCAGATTTTGGAGATAAAATATTGTTTTATACGTGGTTTCTGGACGATATATTTATATTATTCCAGGGAACAGATGATGAACTTAGTGGTATGTTAACACTGTTCAACACTAGTACTGATTTCCTTAAATTTACATCCTATTCTAGTAAAGATAGGATAGCATACCTGGATGTGGACCTAAGAAAGGAGTATGATGATAGGATGTTTGTTTCCAAGATTTATAGGAAAAACACCTACTCCAATACCTTTTTGCATTACACTAGCTGTCATCCTACACACCAGAAAAGATCTGTGGTTAAGGGACAGCTAGTTAGGGCAGCCAGAATGACAACTAAAGATGAAGAGTTTGAGGAAGAATGTACCTTGATGATTAATTTCTTTCAAGAGAGGGGTTATCCTTTACATTTTCTTCAGGATACTGTTAATGAGGTGCAGCATAAAAGACTTATAGGATATTATGTGCCAATATTGAACAAGGTAAAAGGAGGGAGGATGACGCCTAGGGTAAATAAGGAACTTACTAACACTAATGGGTTTATATGTACTTTCAATATAGACTCTTATAGAATAACGAACATTATTATGAAAAATTGGGAGTTCCTGATGAGTGACCATCACCTTAGAGATTTATTTCCAGAAGGACCAAAAATTATCTTTAAGCGTGGTAATAACTTGAAAGAAATCCTACAAGCTAATAGTTGAAGATTCACTACTAAAGAGGGGATGTTTAAGTGCAATATGTGTAGGGTTTGTAAACACATTGATGAAGGCTGTAATTTCAAAATAGGCAGCTTGAAATTTAAGACCAAAGGGAGGTTTAACTGTAGCAGTAAACAAGTAGTATATCTAGCTAAATGTATACACTGTCCAGCATTCTATATCGGTAAAACCGATAGAAAGCTTAGTGAAAGAATATACGAGCATATTTACTGTATTAATAGAAATAAGCTAGAAAATGCATTAGCTAGACATACTAGTGAGTTTAATGGCCACAAATTTAAATTTAGGGTTATTGAGCAACTGGAGAAGGACAGAAGGGGAGGACCGGAGACTTTGAAGCTTGAGAGAAAGAACTTTTATGGCAACTTAGGACAAATGCCTGCCAATACCCAGGCATTAATGAAATGTGTTCTATTATGTGCATTTTAAGGTTAAAAAATCTAATGAGGTAATATAATAAAATATGATAATATGAAATGAAATAAATACAATACAAAAAAATAAAACGAATCATCCATTATAAAATAAAATAAAATAAATAAAATAAAATAATTTAAAAAAAAAGGAAAAAAGGGGACAAAATAAAATTAGATAACTTAAAAAGTGGAGTTTTATTCTACCAAATAGGATAGATAGGTGTATATATACTAAGATTAATGTATTACATTCTTTTATAAAGATCTATATGCATAATTTTTACTGGTTCCACTTTGTTCTTGCAATTTATTTGTTAGGATATTTTATTTGTTAGGATACCTATTTCTTTGTGTGTGATGCATTTTTGTATTTATGTATGCGCGTATTTTTTTACTTTTTATATATACATATTTACATACATTTTTCATCTTCAATGTAAAATATTTATTATTAAATGTTAGGGTCTTATAATATGTGATTTTAGGAGTAGCTAAAGCCATAATTTGAGCATATTAAATTATATAGTTAATAGTCATTTTTAATAATTTTATTGTTTTTTGACACAAGTAGATATTTTTTGATGGTCTGAATAGTGACAATGTCTCACACATTTGTATATGTTTAAATGGTTATACATCATTTTATAAGTACAGATTTAGCCTACTGGTTTTAAGTATTTTTAAAATTGGAATACTGGGGTTTATTTGACAATGTATGTTTGTCTGAATTATGTCCTGTGACTTTAAAAAGAGGTTAAAAAGAGGTTAAATTGATTAATTAATGATTGTTATATTGTTATTATAAATAGCGGGGACTAGTTGGTTTCCGTTTTTTCTGAAGAAGTTAGGGCAGTGGCCTTGACGAAAAGTGTACTGATATTTGAACGCACTTAAATAAATAAAAAAAAATAATGATAGCTGCTTACACTGGTTAATGCTCTTGTTTTTTAAAAGTAAAAGTCAATTAATATGCGGAATTCAAGCAAGAGCAATAGCAAAGTTAAACATAAACCAGTATTTCGACTTCTTTCCTACGAATTTCAAACTGTTTATTATTGATAAGCGGTTTCGCTAACAAGTAGCTTCATCAGATCATACACATTTTATAAAAAACGTATCACTTAAATAGTATACATCATTAAGCAATTAATTCAAAAGAACCAATCATTAAAATGCAAGAATATATACATACAAAAAGCATTTAACTATTTGAAAACCAGTTTGTAATAATTATAGCCAACTTCCTTATAGTAAATCTAGCTATTGCACTTAGATATAGAAACATATAACATTACTATTGTACATATAAACATTTGAAATTTCATAGATATATCTAAAAATCTAAAAATGTATATATGAATATAAAATTACATCTAAACAACTATCTAAAAATATATGTGTATATGTATATAAATATACACATACATACATATATAAACCATCATGGAAAAATACATGTATGTATATATATATATATATATATATATATATATATATATATATATATATATATATATATATATACACATAAAACAACATATAAAACATTTGTAGAAACAAAAAGCTTTAGAAGGATTTATAAAAATTATAAAATATATATATGTAAATATATGTAAAAATTAATTTATTATATATGTGTCATTTTATATGCCTACGTTGTTTTAATGTAGGCTTTATTGATACCTTGTCATTTAAACCTAAACCTTTATCTGCTCTTAATCTAATTATCCAACCATTTTCCTTTTCTTCCGTTCGTAACATAACATTTCCACCTCTAATATTATTTGTAATTACTTCTAAAACCCTAAATTTAAACTTATGTTCACTACCTTTTAAATTTACATGTTTTGCTAAAGCATTCTGCATGTTGTTTTTCTTAATGTTGTAAATATGTTCCCTCATTCTATCATGTAAAGGGCGATTTGTCTTTCCTACATAGAATGAGGAACAGATTACACATCCTGCTAAATAAACAACATTAGCAGTCATGCAGTCAGCATCTACTTCAAAGTGAAATATTTTTCCATTATCAGGGTGGTAAAAATCGGTGTTACTATCAATAAAACTACAAAAGTTACAATTTCCACATTGTTTAGTATAACCAGAATTAATATAGTTTCCACCATTTATTTTAGGATAGCATAATAACCTCTTCAAATTACTTTTATTTCTATATAGAAATGAAGGTGTTTCACCTACTATCTGGTGAATTTGTTCGTCTGCCTTCAATATATTCCAATGTCTACTAATAATTTTTTTGACTTCAAATAAATCTGTTGTATAATGCGTTGAAAATTTCACACTAGAATGTACTGATATATCCTTTATCTTAATTTAATCGTAAGAAGGTCCAAAATAAGGTGAACCTTTTGTCTGATGTAGGTCATGTGTATCTTTAAAATGTTGATTAACCTCCACTAACCCATAACCCCTATCTAAGAACCGAGTTTTTAGGCTAGATAAATCATTTTCTAAGCCACTTTGCAGTGGGTTTAGCCTCGAACATCTCAGTGTTTGTCCTTTTATAATATTTTTAAAAACATGAGGCGGGTGCATACTTGATCTGTGCAGTAGCATATTACAGTGACATGATTTACGAAAGACACCAGTGTTAATAATACCATTGTGTAGTCTTTCTACATAAATATCAAGGAAATTTACTTTTTCGAAGGAAAAGTTCATCGTAAATTTCAAACAGTTAGTTAAACTATTCATTGTTTCAAAAAAAGCTTCTAACTCATTTACGGTGCCATTCCATACAATAAAAAGGTCATCTACGAACCTACGATATAAAATGACATGTTTCTTAAATTGGGGCTCACAAAACAATATTGTTTCCTCCCAAAATGCTAAAAACATGTTGGCGTAGCTATTGGCACACGGGGTGCCCATAGCTATGCCTTCATGCTGTCTATAAAACTGGTCACCAAATATAAAAATATTGTTATACAGTACTAGTTCCAAAAAATGAACAATCAAATCTATTAATACTTCAGAATAATCACTGTGTTGTTTGAGATACGCTGAAACATAAGATAAACCCAATTCATTAGGTATCACTGTGAAAAGGGATTGTATATCTAAAGTAACAAAAAGACTCGTATCAATAAAATCATCTTGTGTAACACATTCTTAAAGATCAATCAAAAACTGCTTAGAGTCACGTAGTACATATTTGTTATTGTTCAAAATACATCTTAAATGTTTTTCTATAAATACTGAAAGATGTTCAGTAACCCACCCTCTTCCAGATACTATCGGCCTCATAGGTGGGTTATTTAGATTTTTGTGTATCTTAGGAAGCCCATAAATTATGGGTACAGATGGTTTATCAATGAAAAGATATTCAAATAAATTTTTCTCAATCAGCTTACTCATAAATATATCTAACAAAGTATAATGTACATAATTACATGTATCAAAAACCTCTTGTTTATTAATAGGAATGTAATATTTATCTTCTAACATAGACAACATAGTTTTTATATAATGTGTATTATCCATTACAACAACCCCAGAGCCTTTATCTGCTGGTCTAATAATAATATAAGTATTTGCTTGTAATTTATTCATACTTGCCCTTTCATTATACATAAGATTATCAAATTTCCTATATCTTTTATTTTCCCTTGTGTCATAATATTTATGCAAATCATCTTCAGTCACTTTCATAAACGCTTCCACTAAAGGATGGTTTATTGGAATAAAGTCACTAAGATTTTTAAAAATAAATTATTTTTTAACTTCATTAATGTTAGTGTTGTCTTTATGAATATATTTAAGCATAACAGACCTACAAAACATTTTTAAATCAGTTACAGTATCAACTAAACACCCAACTCTCTTTGGAATAAAATTAAGACCTTTACATAATAAAGAAATATCATATTGGGTTAACTCAGTACTAGATAAATTGTGGACTAGTTTCTCTTTGTCCACATTTTCTTTAGGGTGGTATGTTGGTGGATTTCCACTGAGAATTTTCTTTTTTGTCTTCCCCTGCTCATGGAACGTGATCTCTTCGGACCCTTGTCTATGCGTACAGATAGGGGAAAAGATAGATTAGTAAATCAATCAAATATAGGAACGCTTAGCTTGCGTTTTTAACACTCCCAACAAAGAGTCCAACAGGATATAGAAAATGCAACGAATCAATTAGATGAAGCAATGCAGTCTGAAGAAGCCCGTGTTGGGTGAAAGCGCTAACTGAATGCATTAAAGAACGTTTTTGCTTCATCTAATTGATTCGTTGCATTTTCTATATCCTGTTGGACTCTTTGTTGGGAGTGTTAAAAATGCAAGCTAAGCGTTCCTATATTTGATTGATTTACTGCATTTATATAGTTTCCAGGAACGCTGCATCTCCAGTGGAACTTTTTTGGTGTTTTAAAAGATAGATTAGCATCAAGTACAGGATCATTAATATCTTTCCTTACTTTTGGTTTAACAATAGGTTCATCATTAATTGTTGATTTATTTTTAATGATGTTCACTTTAGGATACAAACAACTATCTGTTTGTATGCTTGGATGTACTATTCTAATCACACCTGTTGAATCACTACATGAAACATCATTTAAAACATCATTTGTACTCTTTTCAACTACAATATCAGATACATTCTCTGCCCTACAATTGTACATAGGGATAACACTATTATTTGTAGTATTACATTTAGTACCAGTGATATCACTAGAGATATGCATCGAAGAAACATTATTATTTATAGCATTAGACTTAGTACTAGTTACATCACTAGATACATTCAAAACAGGTAATACATCAGTATCAACACTTATAGTATTTGACAATTCTTCGTTATTAATAGCACTAGCATGTAAAGTATTTCGAGTAGTAGCTCTAGATACTTGTTCTTCATTAGTAACGGCTCCGAGGCTGTTTTCATTATGCCTCGGCCAAGTGAAGACATTACCAGTTCTAAAATCCTTCAAATCACGCACAACTTTACTTTTCTTTTGCTGTAACAGTTTTCTGTCATATGCTGATACACAGTTGAGAAGTCTCTCAAATAATGAGTATGTTACAGTGTCGGGAAAATCATTAAATAACCGTTTTTGTTTTAGGTTGATTAAATTGACAAGTTCCATTTCTTTGGGAGTAAAAAAGTCAATGAGAAGGTTAAGGTACTTACGACTGGTCTCAAGATTAATTCGTTGCCAGCGCGCAAGCAATTCCGGAAACTCCTGCCCTTGACTAGGCATTGAAAATACCCTTAACCCTCGTGGTATAATGTTATGGTCCAAACAGTATTGGAAATGCACACGCTGTGCTTGTAAGTGTTTTAGCTTACAAAAATCCCTTTCAATCTCGTTGAGTATTTGCTGCAAGCTCTGCATATTAATAGTCGCTCCATTGACATCATTTAAGGTGATTTCTTCAAGCAGGAACCAAGAAGGATTTGAAACCTCATTGAGATATTTACGAAATCTCACTTCTAACGCTTCTTTGCCCCGGTGTTCACTTCTGGGCATGTAGTCCAGTTCTATATTGGACATCTTGTATCTCGCAGTTGATTAAACACTTTGCTTCTGTTAAGCAACTAAATAACAAAGGATAAGTAAAAAAGAATAATGATAGCTGCTTACACTGGTTAATGCTCTTGTTTTTTAAAAGTAAAAGTCAATTAATATGCGGAATTCAAGCAAGAGCAACAGCAAAGTTAAACATAAACCAGTATTTCGACTTCTTTCTTACGAATTTCAAACTGTTTATTATTGATAAGCGCTTTCGCTAACAAGTAGCTTCATCAGATCATACACATTTTATAAAAAACGTATCACTTAAATAGTATACATCATTAAGCAATTCATTCAAAAGAATCAATCATTAAAATGCAAGAATATATACATACAAAAAGCATTTAACTATTTGAAAACCAGTTTGTAATAATTATAGCCAACTTCCTTATAGTAAATCTAGCTATTGCACTTAGGAATAGAAACATATCTTATATCATATATATTTTTATATTTGGTGACCAGTTTTATAGACAGCATGAAGGTGTAGCTATGGGCACCCCATGTGCCAATAGCTACGCCAACATGTTTTTAGCATTTTGGGAGGAATCAATATTGTTTTGTGAGCCCCAATTTAAGAAACATGTCATTTTATATCGTAGGTTCGTAGATGACCTTTTTATTGTATGGAATGGCACCGTAAATGAGTTAGAAGCTTTTTTTGAAACAATGAATAGTTTAACTAACTGTTTGAAATTTATGATGAACTTTTCCTTCAAAAAAGTAAATTTCCTTGATATTTATGTAGAAAAACTACACAATGGTATTATTAACACTGGTGTCTTTCGTAAATCATGTCACTGTAATATGCTACTGCATAGATAAAGTATGCACCCGCCTCATGTTTTTAAAAATATTATAAAAGGACAAACACTGAGATGTTCAAGGCTAAACCCACTGCAAAGTGGCTTAGAAAATGATTTATCTAGCCTAAAAACTCGGTTCTTAGATAGGGGTTATGGGTTAGTGGAGGTTAATCAACATTTTAAAGATATACATGACCTACGTCAGACAAAAGGTTCACCTTATTTTGGACCTTCTTACGATGAAATTAAGATAAAGGATATATCAGTACGTTCTAGTGTGAAATTTTCAACGCATTATACAACAGATTTATTTGAAGTCAAAAAAATTATTAGTAGACATTGGAATATATTGAAGGCAGACGAACAAATTCACCAGCTAGTAGGTGAAACACCTTCATTTCTATATAGAAATAAAAGTAATTTGAAGAGGTTATTATGCTATCCTAAAATAAATGGTGGAAACTATATTAATTCCAGTTATACTAAACAATGTGGAAATTGTAACTTTTGTAGTTTTATTGATAGTAACACAGATTTTTACCACCCTGATAATGGAAAAATATTTCACTTTGAAGTAGATGCTGACTGCATGACTGCTAATGTTGTTTATTTAGCAGTATGTGTAATCTGTTCCTCATTCTATGTAGGAAAGACAAATCGCCCTTTACGTGATAGAATGAGGGAACATATTTACAACATTAAGAAAAACAACATGCAGAATGCTTTAGCAAAACATGTAAATTTAAAAGGTAGTGAACATAAGTTTAAATTTAGGGTTTTAGAAGTAATTACAAATAATATTAGAGGTGGAAATGTTATGTTATGAACGAAAGAAAAGGAAAATGGTTGGATAATTAGATTAAGAGCAGATAAAGGTTTAGGTTTAAATGACAAGGTATCAATAAAGCCTACATTAAAACAACGTAGGCATATAAAATGACACATATATAATAAATTAATTTTCACATATATTTACATATATATATATTTTATAATTTTTATAAATCCTTCTAAAGCTTTTTGTTTCTACAAATGTTTTATATGTTGTTTTATGTATATATATATATATATATATATATATATATATATATATATACATGTATTTTTCCATGGTGATTTATATATGTATGTATGTGTATATATATATATATATATATATATATATATATATATATATATATATATATACACACACATATATTTTTTGATTGTTGTTTAGATGTAATTTTATATTCATATATACATTTTTAGATTTTTAGATATATCTATGAAATTTCAAATGTTTATATGTACAATAGTAATGTTATATGTTTCTATATCTAAGTGCAATGGCTAGATTTACTATAAGGAAGTTGGCTATAATTATTACAAACTGGTTTTCAAATAGTTAAATGCTTTTTGTATGTATATATTCTTGCATTTTAATGATTGGTTCTTTTGAATGAATTGCTTAATGATGTATACTATTTAAGTGATACGTTTTTTATAAAATGTGTATGATCTGATGAAGCTACTTGTTAGCGAAAGCGCTTATCAATAATAAACAGTTTGAAATTCGTAAGAAAGAAGTCGAAATACTGGTTTATGTTTAAATTTGCTGTTGCTCTTGCTTGAATTCCGCATATTAATTGACTTTTACTTTTAAAAAACAAGAGCATTAACCAGTGTAAGCAGCTATCATTATTCTTTTTTAGTTATCCTTTGTTATTTAGCTGCTTAACGGAAGCAAAGTGTTTAATCAACTGCGTGATACAAGATGTCCAATATAGAACTGGACTACGTGCCCAGAAGTGAACACCAGGGCAAAGAAGCGTTAGAAGTGAGATTTCGTAAATATCTCAATGAGGTTTCAAATCCTTCTTGGTTCCTGCTTGAAGAAACCACCTTAAATGATGTCAATGGAGCGACTATTTATATGCAGAGCTTGCAGCAAATACTCAACGAGATTGAAAGGGATTTTTGTAAGCTAAAATGCTTACAAGCACAGCTTGTGCATTTCCAATACTGTTTGGACCATAACATTATACTAATAATATTATTTAATAATAACATTATACTAATAATAATAAACTATCATCTGCTCTTTACTTAGACCTCTCCAAGGCCTTTGATATGGTGAACCACATTCAACTCCTCCATACATTAAAAAAACTATCACTCAGCAATTCCACGCTGAAATGGTTCCAATCCTACCTGTCCAATAGGCAACAGGCTGTTCTATGGCAGGACAAATTATCTACATGCCTACCTGTTACACTTGGAGTTCCCCAAGGATCTGTTCTTGGCCCTCTTCTCTTCACCATCTTTGTTAATGACCTGCCCACAATCACCCCCCATGCCACATGCATTCAATATGCAGATGATTCGACTATCATCAGCACTGCCTCCAACCTGGCAGACCTCACTGCTTCAACCCAAGACACCTTCAACCTAATAGAAAAATGGTTCTCAAGTCGACAACTAGTTCTCAACCCCAACAAAACAAAACTACTTACTTTCTCACCCACTAACAAGACTCTTCCCCCCACCTTCTCTATTACATCCTCCAATGGAATCACTATATCACCAGAAGCTCACACAAAGCTATTAGGTGTTACCATTGATAACTCCCTTAAATTTGACACCCATTTCAATCTTACCATCAAAACCGTCAATAAAAAGCTTGTCTCTCTCTATAAAGTAAAACACTTTCTCACTCCTCACGCTAAAATTACAATTGCCAGCACACACCTACTATCAACTCTTTTCTATGCCTCCCCCCTCTTTACAAACCTAAACAAGACAACCCTTAACAAACTTGCTTCTTGTTACAATCACATAGCTAGATTTGCCACAAATTCCACCTTTAGAACGCACCACTGCACTAACTTGAAGCAACTAGGGTGGTTAGAGTTTTCCAGCCAACTCCATTTCAACCAACTCAAAACGGCTCACCAGATAATGTATCATCCAGAGAAAACACCAGCTCTGAAAAACATCATTCACCCCTATATTAACCTGCAATCTTTACGCTCCTCCAATAAGATCTTAGCTCAAACTACCAAAGCCAATAATTCTGCTGGGGATTCTCTATTCTCAAACTTTGTAGGTAAAATGTGGAACTCCCTACCGACCATGCTCACCTCAGAACCCTCACTCCTACAATTCAAAAAAAAAGCTTAAACCCCATCTCAATACTCTCTGGCAATGTCCCTGTTCCAAACCTGATTAACCACTATCATTTACCCTTCTCTTACCTCACTATCCTTAACCGCTTTTTAACAAGGCCTTTGTAACTGACCTATGTTTTTTTTTTATATGTTGCTGTTATTTTTTTTTTTTCCCCAAGATGTGATGTATCTTTATATTGTATTTAGAACTCAACTATCTTCCTTTTTTGCATTAACAATGTTCATATGTCTGTTATGTACTTGGAGCTTTTCTCCCCGGGCCTCCGCTGAAAATGGACATGTATCCAGTCGGACTCTCCCGGTTAACAAATGTAAAATAAATAAATAAATAAATAAATAAATAAATTATACCACGAGGGTTAAGGGTATTTTCAATTCCTAGTCAAGGGCAGGAGTTTCCGGAATTGCTTGCGCGCTGGCAACAAATTAATCTTGAGACCAGTCGTAAGTACCTTAACCTTCTCATTGACTTTTTTACTCCCAAAGAAATGGAGCTTGTCAATTTAATCAACCTAAAACAAAAACAGTTATTTAATGATTTTCCCGACACTGTAACATACTCATTATTTGAGATTCTTCTCGACTGTGTATCAGCATATGCCAGAAAACTGTTACAGCAAAAGAAAAGTAAAGTTGTGCGTGATTTGAAGGATTTTAGAACTGGTAATGTCTTCACTTGGCCGAGGCATAATGAAAACAGCCTCGGAGCCGTTACTAATGAAGAACAAGTATCTAGAGCTACTACTCGAAATACTTTACATGCTAGTGCTATTAATAATGAAGAATTGTCAAATACTATAAGGGTTGATACTGATGTATTACCTGTTTTGAATGTATCTAGTGATGTAACTAGTACTAAGTCTAATACTATAAATAATAATGTTTCTTCGATGCATATCTCTAGTGATATCACTAGAACTAAATGTAATACTACAAATAATAGTGTTATCCCTATGTACAATTGTAGTGCAGAGAATGTATCTGATATTGTAGTTGAAAAGAGTACAAATGATGTTTTAAATGATGTTTCATGTAGTGATTCAACAGATGTGATTAGAATAGTACATCCAAGCATACGAACAGATAGTTGTTTGTATCCTAAAGTTAACATCATTAAAAATAAATCAACAACTAATGATGAACCTATTGTTAAACCAAAAGTAAGGAAAGATATTAATGATCCTGTACTTGATGCTAATCTATCTTTTCCCCTACCTGTACGCATAGACAAGGGTCCAAAGAGATCACATTCCATGAGCAGGGGAAGACAAAAAAGAAAATTCTCAGGGGAAATCCACCAACATGCCACACTAAAGAAAATGTGGACAAAGAGAAACTAGTCCACAATTTATCTAGTACTGAGTTAACCCAATATGATATTTCTTTATTATGTAAAGGTCTTAATTTTATTCCAAAGAGAGTTGGGTGTTTAGTTGATACTGTAACTGATTTAAACATTTTTTGTAGGTCTGTTATGCTTAAATATATTCATAAAGACAACACTAACATTAATGAAGTTAAAAAAGAATTTATTTTTAAAAATCTTAGTGACTTTATTCCAATAAACCATCCTTTAGTGGAAGCGTTTATGAAAGTGACTGAAGATGATTTGCATAAATATTATGACACAAGGGAAAATAAAAGATATAGGAAATTTGATAATCTTACGTATAATGAAAGGGCAAGTATGAATAAATTACAAGCAAATACTAATATTATTATTAGACCAGCAGATAAAGGCTCTGGGGTTGTTGTAATGGATAATACACATTATATAAAAACTATGTTGTCTATGTTAGAAGATAAATATTACATTCCTATTAATAAACAAGAAGTTTTTGATACATGTAATTATGTACATTATACTTTGTTAGATATATTTATGAGTAAGCTGATTGAGAAAAATTTATTTGAATATCTTTTCATTGATAAACCATCTGTACCCATAATTTATGGGCTTCCTAAGATACACAAAAATCTAAATGACCCACCTATGAGGCCGATAGTATCTGGAAGAGGGTGGGTTACTGAACATCTTTCAGTATTTATAGAAAAACATTTAAGATGTATTTTGAACAATAACAAATATGTACTACGTGACTCTAAGCAGTTTTTGATTGATCTTTACGAATGTGTTACACAAGATGATTTTATTGATACGAGTCTTTTTGTTACTTTAGATATACAATCCCTTTTCAGAGTGATACCTAATGAATTGGGTTCATCTTATGTTTCAGCATATCTCAAACAACACAGTGATTATTCTGAAGTATTAATAGATTTGATTGTTCATTTTTTGGAACTGGCACTGTATAACAATATTTTTATATTTGGTGACCAGTTTCATAGACAGCATGAAGGCGTAGCTATGGGCACCCCATGTGCCAATAGCTACGCCAACATGTTTTTAGCATTTTGTGAGGAATCAATATTGTTTTGTGAGCCCCAATTTAAGAAACATGTCATTTTATATCGTAGGTTCTTAGATGACCTTTTTATTGTATGGAATGGCACCGTAAATGAGTTAGAAGCTTTTTTTGAAACAATGAATAGTTTAACTAACTGTTTGAAATTTATGATGAACTTTTCCTTCAAAAAAATAAATTTCCTTGATATTTATGTAGAAAGACTACACAATGGTATTATTAACACTGGTGTCTTTCGTAAATCATGTTACTGTAATATGCTACTGCATAGATCAAGTATGCACCCGCCTCATGTTTTTAAAAATATTATAAAAGGACAAACACTGAGATGTTCGAGGCTAAACCCACTGCAAAGTGGCTTAGAAAATGATTTATCTAGCCTAAAAACTTTGTTCTTAGATAGGGGTTATGGCTTAGTGGAGGTTAATCAACATTTTAAAGATATACATGACCTACGTCAGACAAAAGGTTCACCTTATTTTGGACCTTCTTACGATGAAATTAAGATAAAGGATATATCAGTACGTTCTAGTGTGAAATTTTCAACGCATTATACAACAGATTTATTTTAAGTCAAAAAAATTATTAGTAGACATTGGAATATATTGAAGGCAGATGAACAAATTCACCAGATAGTAGGTGAAACACCTTCATTTCTATATAGAAATAAAAGTAATTTGAAGAGGTTATTATGCTATCCTAAAATAAATGTTGGAAACTATATTAATTCCGGTTATACTAAACAATGTGGAAATTGTAACTTTTGTAGTTTTATTGATAGTAACACAGATTTTTACCACCCTGATAATGGAAAAATATTTCGCTTTGAAGTAGATGCTGACTGCATGACTGCTAATGTTGTTTATTTAGCAGTATGTGTAATTTGTTCCTCATTCTATGTAGGAAAGACAAATCGCCCTTTACGTGATAGAATGAGGGAACATATTTACAACATTAAGAAAAACAACATGCAGAATGCTTTAGCAAAACATGTAAATTTAAAAGGTAGTGAACATAAGTTTAAATTTAGGGTTTTTGAAGTAATTACAAATAATATTAGAGGTGGAAATGTTATGTTACGAACGGAAGAAAAGGAAAATGGTTGGATAATTAGATAAAGAGCAGATAAAGGTTTAGGTTTAAATGACAAGGTATCAATAAAGCCTACATTAAAACAATGTAGGCATATAAATTGACACATATATAATAAATTAATTTTTACATATATTTACATATATATATTTTATAATTTTTATAAATCCTTCTAAAGCTTTTTGTTTCTACAAATGTTTTATATGTTGTTTTATGTGTCTATATATATATATATATATATATATATATATATATATATATATATATATATATATATATATGCATACATACATGTATTTTTCCATGATGGTTTATATATGTATGTATGTGTATATTTATATATATATATATATATATATATATATATATATATATATATATATATATAGACACATATATTTTTAGATTGTTGTTTAGATGTAATTTTATATTCATATATACATTTTTAGATTTTTAGATATATCTATGAAATTTCAAATGTTTATATTTACAATAGTAATGTTATATGTTTTTATATCTAAGTGCAATAGCTAGATTTACTATAAGGAAGTTGGCTATAATTATTACAAACTGGTTTTCAAATAGTTAAATGCTTTTTGTATGTATATATTCTTGCATTTTAATGATTGGTTCTTTTGAATGAATTGCTTAATGATGTATACTATTTAAGTGATACGTTTTTTATAAAATGTGTATGATCTGATGAAGCTACTTGTTAGCAAAAGCGCTTATCAATAATAAACAGTTTGAAATTCGTAAGAAAGAAGTCGAAATACTGGTTTATGTTTAACTTTGCTGTTGCTCTTGCTTGAATTCCGCATATTAATTGCACTTAAATAAATACTGAGCTGTTTTGAGTGACGAGCTGGAATTCGTGTAATTTTCTGGTTTGATTTTTTTACACTTTTTCTTGGTTTTACTTTATATCTGTGTTAGTCACTGCTTTATTCTTCTCCTACTTTATATCTGTGTTAGTCACTGCTTTCCTATTCTCCTACTTTATATCTGTGTTAGTCACTGATTTCTTCTTCTCCTACTTTATATTTGTGTTAGTCACTGCTTTCTTCTTCTCCTACTTTATATCTATATTAGTCACTGCTTTCTTCTTCTCCTACTTTATATCTGTGTTAGACACTGCTTTCTTCTTCCCCTACTTTATATCTGTGTTAGTCACTGCTTTCTTCTTCTCCTACTTTATATCTGTGTTAGTCACTGATTTCTTCTTCTCCCACTTTATATCTATGTTAGTCACTGCTTTCTTCTTCTCCTACTTTATATCTGTGTTAGTCACTGCTTCCTTCTTCTCCTACTTTATATCTGTGTTAGACACTGCTCTCTTCTTCTCCGACTTTATACTTGTGTTAGTCACTGCATTCTTCTTCTCCTACTTTATATAGATTATTCACTGCTTTCTTCTTCTCCTACTTTATATCTGTTAGTCACTGCTTTCTTCTTCTCCTACTTTATATCTGTTAGTTACTGCTTTCTTCTTCTCCTACTTTATTTCTGTGTTAGTCAATGCTTTCTTCTTCTCCTAATTTATATCTGTGTTAGTCACTACTTTCTTCTTCTCCTACTTTATATCTGTGTTAGTCACTGCTTTCTTCTTCTCCTACTTTATATCTGTGTTAGTCACTGTTTTCTACTTCTACTTTATAACTGTGTTAGTCACTGCTTTCTTCTTCTTCTCCTTTATATCTGTGTTAGTCACTGCTTTCTTCTTCTCCTACTTTATATCTGTGTTAGTCACTGCTTTCTTCTCCAATTTTACATCTGTGTTAGTTACTACTTTTTTCTTCTCCTACTTTATACCTGTGTTAGTCACTGCTTTCTTCTTCTACTTTATATTTGTGTTAGTCACTACTTTCTTCTTCTTCTCCTTTATATCTGTGTTAGTCACTGCTTTCTTCTTCTCCTACTTTATATCTGTGTTAGTCACTGTTTCTTCTTCTCCTACTTTATATCTGTGTTAGTCACTGTTTTCTACTTCTCCTACTTTATATCTGCATTAGTCACTGCTTTCTTCTTCTTCTCCTTCTTTATATCTGCCTTAGTCATTGCTTTCTTCTTCTCCTACTTTATATCTGCGTTAGTCACTGCTTTCCTCTTTTCCTACTTTATCTCTGTGTTAGTCACTGCTTTCCTCTTTTCCTACTTTATATCTGTGTTAGTCACTGCTTTCTTCTTCATCCTATTTTATACCTGTTAGTCACTGCTTTCTTCATCCTACTTTATATCTGTGTTAGTCATTGCTTTCTTCTTTTCCTACTTTATATTTGTGTTAGCCACTGCTTTCTTCTTCTCCTACTTTATATCTGCATTAGTCACTGCTTTCTTCTTCTCCTGCTTTATATCTGTGTTAGTCACTGCTTTCTTCTTCTGCTACTTTACACCTGTGTTAGTCACTGTTTCTTCTTCTCCTACTTTATATCTGTGTTTGTCACTGCTTTCTTCTTCATCCTACTTTATATCTGTTTTAGTCACTGCTTTCTTTTTCTCCTACTTTATATCTGTGATAGTCACTGCTTTCTTTTTCTCCTACTTTATACCTGTGTGAGTCACTTGTTTCTTCTTCTCCTACTTTCTGTGTTAGTCACTGCTTTCTTCCTCTCTTACTTTATATCTGTGTTAGTCACTGCTTTCCTCTTCTCCTACTTTATATCTGTGTTAGTCACTACTTTCTTCTTCTCCTACTTTATACCTGTGTTAGTCACTGCTTTCTTCTTCTCTTACTTTATATCTGGGTTAGTCACTGCTTTCTTCTTCTCCTACTTTCTATCTGTGTTAGTCACTGCTTTCTTCCTCTCTTACTTTATATCTGGGTTAGTCACTGCTTTCTTCTTCTCCTATTTTATATGTGTGTTAGTCACTGCTTTCTTTTTCTCCTACTTTATACCTGTGTTAGTCACTGCTTTCTTCTTCATCCTACTTTATATATGCGTTAGTCACTGCTTTCCTCTTTTCCTTCTTTATATCTGTGTTAGTCACTGCTTTCTTCTTCATCCTACTTTATACCTGTGTTAGTAACTTTCTTCTATTCCTACTTTATACCTCTGTTAGTCACTGCTTTCTTCTTCATCGTTACTTTATATCTGTGTTAGTCACTGCTTTCTTCTTCTCCTACTTTATATCTGTGTTAGTCAATGCTTTCTTCTTCTCCTACTTTATATCTGTGTTAGTGACTGCTTTCTTCTTCTCCTACTTTATATCTGTGTTAGTCACTGCTTTCTTCTTCTTTATATCTGTGTTAGTCACTGCTTTCTTCTTCTCCTACTTTATATCTGTGTTACTTCTTGCTTTCTTCTTCTCCTGCTTTATATCTGTGTTAGTCACTGCTTTCTTCTTTTCTTACTTTATATCTGTGTTAGTTCCTGTTTTCTTCTTCTCCTACTTTATATCTGTGTTAGTCACTGCTTTCTTCTTCTCCTACTTTATACCTGTGTTAATCACTGCTTTCTTCTTCTCCTACTTTATATCTGTGTTATTCACTGCTTTCTTCTTCTCCTACTTTATAGCTGTGTTAGTCACTGCTTTCTTCTTCTCTTACTTTATATCTGTGGTTGTCATTGCGTTCTTCTTCTCCTACTTTATACCTATGTTAGTCACTGCTTTCTTCTTCTCCTACTTTATATCTGTGTTCATCACTGCTTTCTTCTTCTCCTACTTTATGTCTTAGTCACTGCTTTCTTCTTCTCCTACTTTATAACTGTGTTAGTCACTGCTTTCTTCTTTTCTTACTTTATATCTGTGTTAGTTCCTGTTTTCTTCTTCTCCTACTTTATATCTGTGTTAGTCACTGCTTTCTTCTTCTCCTACTTTATACCTGTGTTAATCACTGCTTTCTTCTTCTCCTACTTTATATCTGTGTTATTCACTGCTTTCTTCTTCTCCTACTTTATAGCTGTGTTAGTCACTGATTTCTTCTTCTCTTACTTTATATCTGTGGTTGTCATTGCGTTCTTCTTCTCCTACTTTATACCTATGTTAGTCACTGCTTTCTTCTTCTCCTACTTTATATCTGTGTTCATCACTGCTTTCTTCTTCTCCTACTTTATGTCTTAGTCACTGCTTTCTTTTTCTCCTACTTTATAACTGTGTTAGTCACTGCTTTCTTCTTTTCTTACTTTATATCTGTGTTAGTTCCTGTTTTCTTCTTCTCCTACTTTATATCTGTGTTAGTCACTGCTTTCTTCTTCTCCTACTTTATACCTGTGTTAATCACTGCTTTCTTCTTCTCCTACTTTATATCTGTGTTATTCACTGCTTTCTTCTTCTCCTACTTTATAGTTGTGTTAGTCACTGCTTTCTTCTTCTCTTACTTTATATCTGTGGTTGTCATTGCGTTCTTCTTCTCCTACTTTATACCTATGGTAGTCACTGCTTTCGTCTTCTCCTACTTTATATCTGTGTTCATCACTGCTTTCTTCTTCTCTTACTTTATATCTGTTAGTCACTGCTTTCTTCTTCTCCTACTTTGTATCTGTGTTAGTCACTGCTTTCTTCTTCATCCTACTTTATTTCTGAGTTAGTCACTGCTTTCTTCTTCTCCTACTTTATATCTGTGTTAGTCACTGCTTTCTTCTTCTCCTACTATATATCTGTGATAGTCACTGCTTTCTTTTGTTCCTACTTTATATCTGCGTTAATCACTGCTTTCTTCTTCTCCTACTTTATATCTGCATTAGTCACTGCTTTCTTCTTCTCCTACTTTATATCTGCATTAGCCACTGCTTTTTTCTTCTCCTACTTTATATCTGTGATAGTCACTGCTTTCTTCTTTTCATACTTTATTCATGTGTTAGTCACTGCTTTCTTCTTCTCTTACTTTATATCTGTGTTAGTCACTGCTTTCTTCTTCTCTTACTTTATATCTGTGTTAGTCATTGCTTTCTTCTTCTACTTTATATCTGTGTTAGTCACTGCTTTCTTCTTCATCCTACTTTATACCTGTTAATCACTGCTTTCTTCTTCTTCTTCATATCTGTGTTAGTAACTTTCTTCTACTCCTACTTTATACCTCTGTTAGTCACTGCTTTCTTCTTCATCCTACTTTATATCTGTGTTAGTCACTGCTTTCTTCTTCACTGCTTTCTTCTTCTCCTACTTTATACCTGTTTAGTCACTGCTTTCTTCTTCTCCTACTTTATATCTGTGTTAGTCACTGCTTTCTTCTTCTCCTTCTGTATATCTGTTATTGTCACCACTTTCTTCTTCTCATACTTTATATCTGTGTTAGTTCCTGCTTTCTTCTTCTCCTACTTTATATCTGTGTTAGTCACTGCTTTCTTCTTCTCCTACCTTATATCTGTGTTAGTCACTGCTTTCTTCTTCTCCTACATAACTGTGTTAGTCACTGCTTTCTTCTTTTCTTACTTTATATCTGCATTAGTTCCTGCTTTCTTCTTCTCCTACTTTATATCTATGTTAGTCACTGCTTTTTTCTTCTCCTACTTTATACCTGTGTTAGTCACTGCTTTCTTCTTCTCCTACTTTATATCTGTGTTATTCACTGCTTTCTTCTTCTCTTACTTTATATCTGTGTTAGTCAGTGCTTTTGTCTTCTCCTACTTTATATCTGTATTAGTCACTGCTTTCTTCTTCTCCTACTTTATATCTGTGTTAGTCACTGCTTTCTTCTTCATCCTACTTCATACCTGTGTTAGTCACTGCTTTCTTCTTCTCCTACTTTATACCTGTGTTAGTCACTGCTTTCTTCTTCTCTTACTTTATACCTGTGTTAGTCATTGCTTTCTTCTTCTCCTACTTTATATCTGTGTTAATCACTGCTTTCTTCTTCTCCTACTTTATATCTGTGTTACTCACTGCTTTCTTCTTCTCCTACTTTATATCTGTGTTAGTCATTGCTTTCTTCTTTTCCTACTTTATATTTGTGTTAGCCACTGCTTTCTTCTTCTCCTACTTTATATCTGCAGTAGTCACTGCTTTCTTCTTCTCCTGCTTTATATCTGTGTTAGTCACTGCTTTCTTCTTCTGCTACTTCACATTTGTGTTAGTCACTGCTTTCTTCTTCTCCTACTTTATATCTGTGTTTGTCACTGCTTTCTTCTTCATCCTACTTTATATCTGTTTTAGTCACTTCTTTCTTCTTCTCCTACTTTGTATCTGTGATAGTCACTGCTTTCTTCTTCTCCTACTTTATACCTGTGTTAGTCACTGCTTTCTTCTTCTCTTACTTTATATCTGTGTTAGTCACTGCTTTCTTCTTCTCCTACTTTCTGTGTTAGTCACTGCTTTCTTCCTCTCTTACTTTATATCTGTGTTAGTCACTTCTATCTTATTCTCCTACTTTATATCTGTGTTAGTCACTACTTTCTTCTTCTCCTACTTTATACCTGTGTTTGTCACTGCTTTCTTCTTCTCTTACTTTCTATCTGTGTTAGTCTCTGCTTTCTTCCTCTCTTACTTTATATCTGTGTTAGTCACTGCTTTCTTCTTCTCCTACTTTCTATCTGTGTTAGTCACTGCTTTCTTCCTCTCTTACTTTATATCTGGGTTAGTCACTGCTTTCTTCTTCTCCTCCTTTATATTTGTGTTTGTCACTGCTTTCTTCTTCTCCTACTTTATACCTGTGTTAGTCATTGCTTCCTTCTTCATCCTACTTTATATATGCGTTAGTCACTGCTTTCCTCTTTTCCTTCTTTATATCTGCGTTAGTCACTGCTTTCTTCTTCATCCTACTTTATACCTGTGTTAGTAACTTTCTTCTATTCCTACTTTATACCTCTGTTAGTCACTGCTTTCTTCTTCATCGTTACTTTATATCTGTGTTAGTCACTGCTTTCTTCTTCTCCTACTTTATATCTGTGTTAGTCACTGCTTTCTTCTTCTCCTACTTTATATCTGTGTTAGTCACTGCTTTCTTCTTCTCCTACTTTATATCTGTGTTAATCACTGCTTTCTTCTTCTCCTTCTTTATATTTGTGTTAGTCACTGCTTTCTTCTTCTGCTACTTTATATCTGTGTTAGTTCCTGCTTTCTTCTTCTCCTACTTTATATCTGTGTTAGTCACTGCTTTCTTCTTCTCCTACTTTATGTCTTAGTCACTGCTTTCTTCTTCTACTACTTTATAACTGTGTTAGTCACTGCTTTCTTCTTTTCTTACTTTATATCTGTGTTAGTTCCTGCTTTCTTCTTCTCCTACTTTATATCTGTGTTAGTCACTGCTTTCTTCTTCTCCTACTTTATACCTGTGTTAATCACTGCTTTCTTCTTCTCCTACTTTATATCTGTGTTATTCACTGCTTTCTTCTTCTCCTACTTTATAGCTGTGTTAGTCACTGCTTTCTTCTTCTCTTACTTTATATCTGTGTTTGTCACTGCGTTCTTCTTCTTCTACTTTACACCTGTGTTAGTCACTGCTTTCTTCTTCTCCTACTTTATATCTATGTTCGTCACTGCTTTCTTCTTCTCCTACTTTATATCTGTTAGTCACTGCTTTCTTCTTCTCCTACTTTGTATCTGTGTTAGTCACTGCTTTCTTCATCCTACTTTATTTCTGAGTTAGTCACTGCTTTCTTCTTCTCCTACTTTATATCTGTGTTAGTCACTGCTTTCTTCTTCTCCTACTTTATATCTGTGTTAGTCACTGCTTTCTTCTTCTCCTACTTTATATCTGTGATAGTCACTGCTTTCTTCTTCTCATACTTTATACATGTGTTAGTCACTGCTTTCTTCTTCTCCTACTTTTTATCTGTGTTAGTCACTGCTTTCTTCTTCATCCTACTTCATACCTGTGTTAGTCACTGCTTTCTTCTTCTCCTACTTTATACCTGTGTTAGTCACTGCTTTCTTCTTCTTCTCCTACTTTATACCTGTGTTAGTCACTGCTTTCTTCTTCTCCTACTTTATATCTGTGTTATTCACTGCTTTCTTCTTCTCCTACTTTATAGCTGTGTTAGTCACTGCTTTCTTCTTCTTCTCTTACTTTATATCTGTGTTCGTCACTGCGTTCTTCTTCTCCTCCTACTTTATATCTGTGTTAGTCACTGCTTTCTTCTTCATCCTTCCTCATACCTGTGTTAGTCACTGCTTTCTTCTTCATCCTACTTTACACCTGTGTTAGTCACTGCTTTCTTCTTCTCCTATTTTATATCTGTGTTAATCACTGCTTTCTTCTTCTCCTACTTTATATCTGTGTTATTCACTGCTTTCTTCTTCTCCTACTTTATAGCTGTGGTAGTTACTGCTTTCTTCTTCTCTTACTTTATATCTGTGTTCATCACTGCGCTCTTCTTCTCCTACTTTATATCTGTGTTAGTCACTGCTTTCTTCTTCTCCTACTTTATATCTGTGTTAGTCACTGCTTTCTTCTTCAACCTACTTTGTATCTGTGTTAGTCACTGCTTTTTTCTTCTCCTACTTTATTTCTGTGTTAGTCGCTGCTTTCTTCTTCATCCTACTTTATATATGTGTTAGTCACTGCTTTCTTCTTTTCCTACTTTATATCTGTGTTAGTCACTGCTTTCTTCTTCAACCTACTTTGTATCTGTGTTAGTCACTGCTTTTTTCTTCTCCTACTTTATTTCTGTGTTAGTCACTGCTTTCTTCTTCTCCTACTTTATATCTGTGTTAGTCACTGCTTTCTTCTTCCCCCACTTTACATCTGTGAAAACAAAAACCAGAAGACAAAATTACCCTGTACTTGTGAACGCCAAGGGAATTCTTGTATAGTCCACACTTGTAAATTCTCCACACTCAAATGGCTGCTGTAGACAGAATCCAGGATGAAATCAGTTATGTTAGATGCTAAATAAATGTCCACAAAGAGGTCCTATGCGACAAAATATCCATATGAATCAAGTAGTAAAAAGGATTTCTCCAAAAGCTTTATTGAACCAATACTGTGAAGTGCTTTTCGTCCCACTAATAGTGGGTCTTCTTCAGACAAACAGATTCTGACAAAAACCAAGGTTTAAATATGGGTTTTGGCGCCAAAAAGGTGTCGTTGCTAGGTTACAGTTCTGTGCTTCAATTAGTTAAAGGTATAGTGTCCTAACAACTAATGAGGTGAATCTATGAATGAATTTAAAACAAAATCAACAAAACTTCAGAACCATTAAAAAGATTAAAGGCATCACTAAGATGTCATTATTACAGTATCTAAATAAATACTAAATATAAAACAAATATAAAAATATATAAAGTATATATGGTAATACAAATCACATCTATATATTACTACATGTTTCAGACTAAGGAATGAGCAGTAACAAACAAAAACCAGTATGTACAAAACTTACTCAACTTGAGCACTGAATACATATATAAATAAATCACATCAAAGAATCGAGTGATTACAAAAAGAAAAAACGTTGTTGTGGGAAATTGCTATTGAAAGATGGTACAAAGTCACATTAGAACTACAGTAGTCTGGTCAGAATCCCACCTAAAACACATACCTAACTACAAAGTCTAACAAAAGTCATAAATATATATTCAGGATATACAGTGACACCTGAACAAAGAACTATTAAATAGTGCAATTAATGTAGCCAGGTAATTGTAAAAGAAATATGGTAAAAATATGTATGCTAACATGTAAATGATAAATTTAAAATCAAACAGCAACTAGTAAACCTATGTATAGGTAAAATGCAAGGTTACTAAGGACAAATTACTCCATAAGTGCGTGGTAATGTACAGAAATTCTCCTACTTTATATCTGTGTTAGTCACTGCTTTATTCTTCTCCTACTTTATACCTGAGTTAGTCACTGCTTTCTTCTTCTCCTACTTTATATCTGTGTTATTCACTGCTTTCTTCTTCTCTTACTTTATATCTGTGTTAGTCACTGCTTTCTTCTTCTCCTACTTTGTATCTGTGTTAGTCACTGCTTTCTTCTTCTCCTACTTTATACCTGAGTTAGTCACTGCGTTCTTCTTCTCCTTCTTTATATCTGTTAGTCACTGCTTTCTTCTTCTCCTACTTTATAACTGTGTTAGTCACTGCGTTCTTCTTCTCCTACTTTATATCTGTGTTAGTCACTGCGTTCTTCTTCTCCTACTT